>NW_017216167.1:0-13378 GCF_001704415.2 Capra hircus
TTCGTCAGGGTAGTTCTTGTCCTCAGACGAGATAGACCCGACATTCCAGAGCGACCCTCGAGGCACTAATCACACCTAACCTCTGGACCTTCCAAAGGGCCCTTCACACCCTTGCTGCAACTCAAGAAGTTCCCTGACATACCCGTCTCCACTCGAGAGGAAGCACGAGAGTCCCGCCCACATCCAGAGGAGCCCTTTTTCTGCCTCCTAGCTCGACAGGAGGGATCCTTTCCTGCGTGTTCAGAAAAGAATTCTCAGCGTTCCCGTCACATATCAAGAGGGGGCGCTCTCCACAGGAAAGGCGAGAGGAACTCCAGGGTCGTGTCACCATTCCCAGAGTCCCCCAGATGTCTCAGTCCATTCCAGGGAAGCCTGTTTCCCGGCACTGCCTCGACTTTCAAACCGAGGATCGACTGACACCGCGGTGGCACGTGGGACATCACTGGGGGAAAGCCTCGTTGGAAAGCCTGGTGGGAAAGCGTCGTGGGAAAGCCTCATGGGAAAGCCTCGAGGAAAGCCACAGATCCTATGATCCACGGGAAGGGAAGCGTGACACTGCTGCTACAGCTCGGGAGGAAAGGGCACGTGCATACCCCGACTGGAGACGAGGACTCACTCCCCTGGGGAGACTTCAGAAGTACCCCAAGAGAGCGATGTCAGCACTGCAGAGGAATTCTCAGTTTCCGACACCGACTCCACACAAGGTCTTAGGGCCCCGGCATCGATGGGAGAGGAATCCCGAGCGGCCCCCGAGCAACTCGCATGGGGACTGGCCTTTCCTGAGGCCACCAGAGCGGGTCCCTGAGGTCCCTGTTGTAAGTCGAGCGCACCTGCTGCAACTCGAGAAAATCCAGGAGGTTCTGCCCTCCAGGCGAGAAGAGGCCCATTTCGCTGAGGCGTCTCGAGGCTAATCACACCTAATCTCTGGAACTTCCAAAGGGTCCTTGCACACCCTTGCTACAACTCAAGAATTTCCATGACATACCCGTCTCCACTCGAGAGGAAGCACAAGAGCTCCGCTCACATCCAGAGGAGCCCCGTGTCCGCCTCGTAGCTCGAGAGGAGGGATCCTTTCCCTGTGTCGTTGGTAATGAATTCCCGGCATTCCCGTCGCATCTCAAGATGAGGCGCTCTCCACAGGAAAGGCGAGAGGAACTCAAGGGTCGTGCCACCATTCGCAGAGTCCCCAGATGTCTCAGTCCATTCCAGGAAAACCTGTTTTCCCTGCACTGCCTTGACTTTCTAGCCGAGGATCGACTCACACCACGGTGGCACGTGGGACAGCCCTGTGGGAAAGCCTCGTGGGAAAGCCCCGTGGGAAAAGCCTCGTGGGAAAGTCTCTAGGGAAAGCCACAGATCCCTTGATCCACGCGAAGGGAAGCGTGACACTGCTGCTACAGCTCTGAAGGAATCGCACGTGCATGCCCCACTCGAGACTACGACTGACTCCCCTGGGGAGACTCCAGAAGTACCCCAAGATCCATGTCAGCACTGGAGAGGAATCCTCAAGTTCCGGCACCGAATTCACACAAGGTCGTATGCCCCAGCATCGACGGGAGAGGAATCCCGAGAGGCCCCTGAGCAACGCGCATGTGGACTGGCCTTTACTGAGTCCACCAGAGCGGGTCCCTGAGGTCCCCGTCATAAGTCGAGAGCACCTGCCGCAACTCGAGAAAATCCAGGAGGTTCTCCCCTCCAGGCAAGATGAGGCCCATTTCCGCTGAGGCGTCTTGAGGCTAATCACACCTAACCTCTGGAACTTCCAAAGGGTCCTTCACACCCTTGCTGCAACTCAAGAAGTTCTCCGACATACCCGTCTGCACTCGAGAGGAAGCACGAGAGTCCCACCCACATCCAGAGGAGCCCCATTTCTGCCTCTTAGCTCCAGAGGTGGGATCCTTTCCGTGCGTTGTCTGGAAAGAATTCACCGAGTTCCCGTCGCAATTCAAGAGGAGGCGCTCTCCACAGGAAAGGCGAGAGGAACTCCAGTGTCGTGCCACCATTCGCAGAGTCCCCCAGATGTCTCAGTTCCATTCCAGGGAAACCTGTTTCCCTGCACTGCCTCGACTTTCTAGCCGAGGATCGACTCACACCACAGTGGCACGTGGACAGCCCTGTGGGAAAGCCTCGTGGGAAAGCCTCGAGGGAAAGCCACAGATCCCTTGATCCACGCGAAGGGAAGCGGGACACTGCTGCTACAGCTCGGGAGGAAAGCGCACGTGCATGGCCCCACTCGAGACGAAGACTGACACCCCTGGGGAGACTCGAGAAGTACCCAAGATCCATGTCAGCACTGGAGAGGAATCCTCAGCTTCCGGCACCGACTCCACACAAGGTCTTAGGCCCTGGCATCTACGGGAGAGGAATCCCGCGAGGCCCCAGAGCAACGTCGCATGGGGCCTGGCCTTTCCTGAGGGCACCAGAGCGGGTCCCTGAGGTCCCCGTCGTAAGTCGAGGGCACCTGCCGCAACTCGAGAAAATCCAGGAGGTTCTACCCTCCAGACGAGATGAGGCCCATTTCCGCTGAGGCGTCTCCAGGCTAATCACACCTAACCTATGGAACTTACAAAGGGTCCTTCACGCCCTTGCTGCAACTCAAGAAGCTCCCCCACACACCCGTCTCCACTCGAGAGGAAGCCCGAGAGTCCCGCCCACATCCAGAGGAGCCCCGTTACTGCCTCCTAGCACGAGGAGGAGGGATCCTTTCACTGAGTGGTCGGTCAAGTATTCCCGGAGTTCCCATCTCATCTCAAGAGGAGGCGCTCTCCACAGGAAAGGCGAGAGGGAACTCCAGATTCGTGCACCCATTCCCAGAGGCCCCCAGATGTCTCAGTCCATTCCATGGAATCCTGTTTCTCCTGCACTGCCTCAACTTTCTAGCCTAGGATCGACACACAACACGGTGGCACGTGGGACAGCCCTTTGGGAAAGTCTCGTGGGAAAGCCTCGTGGAAAAGACTCGTGGGAAAGCCTCGAGGGAAAGCCGCAGATACCTTGATCCACGCGAAGGGAAGCGTGACACTGCTGCTACAGCTCGGGAGGAAAGCGCACGTGCAGGCCCAAATCGAGATGAGGACTGACTCCCGTGGGGAGACTGGAGAAGTACCCCAAGATCCTTGTCAGCACTACAAAGGAATCCTCAGGTTCTGGCACCGTACTCCACACAAGGTCTTAGGCCCTGGCATCGACGGGAGAGGAACCCCGAGAGGGCCCTGAGTAACTCGCATGGGGACTGGTCTTTCCTGAGGCCACCAGAGCGGGTCTCTGAGGTCCCCATCGTAAGTCGAGAGCACCTGACGCAACTCGAGAAATCCAGGAGGTTCTCCCCTCCAGGCGAGATGAGGCCCATTTCCGCAGAGGCGACTCGAGGCTTATCACACCTGACCTCTGGAACTTCCAAAGGGTCCTTCACACCCTTGCTGCAACTCAAGAAGGTCCCCGACATACCCGTCTCCACTCGAGAGGAAGCACGAGAGTCCCGCCCACATCCAGAGGAGCCCCTTTTCCGCCTCCTAGCTCGAGAGGAGGTATCATTTCCCTCGTGGTCGGGAAAGAATTCCCGGCGTTTCCCTCGCATCTCAAGAGGAGGCGCTCTCCACAGGAAAGGCGAGAGGAACTCCAGGGTCGTGTCACCATTCCCAGAGTCCCCCAGATGTATCAGTCCATTCCAGGGAAACCTGTTTTCCCTGCACTGCCTCGACTTTCAAGCCGAGCATCGACTCACACCTACGTTGGCACGTGGGACAGCCCTGTGGGAAAGCCTCTTGGGAAAGCCTCGTGGGAAAGCCTCGAGGGAAAGCCACAGGTCCCTTGATCCACGAGAAGGGAAGCGTGACACTGCTTGTCACAGCTCGGGAGTAAAGCACACGTGCATGCCCCCACTCGAGACGACGACTGACTCCCCTGGGGAGACTCCAGAAGTACGCCAAGATCCATGTCAGCACTGGAGACGAATCCTCAGGTTTCGGCACCGGATTCCACACAAGGTCTTAGGCCCCGGCATCGAAGGGAGAGGAATCCCGAGAGGCCCCTGAGCAACTCGCAAGGGGACTGGCCTTTCCTGAGGCCACCAGAGCGGGGCCCTGCAGGCCCCGTCGTAAGTCGAGAGCACCTGCCGCAACTCGAGAACATCCAGGAGGGTTCTCCCCTGCAGGCGAGATGAGGCCCATTTCCGCTGAGGCGTCTCGAGGCTAATCACATCTAATATCTGGAACTTCCAAAGGGTCCTTCACACCCTTGCTGCAACTCAAGAAGTTCTCCGACATAGCCGTCTCCACTCGAGAGGAAGCACGAGAGTCCCGCCCACATCCAGAGGAGCCCCGTTTCCGCCTCCTAGCTCCAGAGGAGGGATCCTTTCCCTGCGTGGTCGGGAAAGAATTCCCTGCGTTCCCGTTGCATCTCAAGAGGAGGCGCTCTCCACAGGAAAGGCGAGAGGAACTCCAGGGTCGTGCCACCATTCCCAGAGTCCCCTGAATATCTCAGTCCATTCCAGGGAAACCTGTTTTCCCTGAACTGCATCGACTTTCAAGCCGAGGATCAACTCACACCACCGTGGGCACGTGGGACAGCCCTGTGGGAAAGCCTCGTGGGAAAGCCTCGAGGGAAAGACACAGATCCCTTGATCCACCGCGAAGGGAAGCGCGACACTGCTGCTACAGCTCGGAAGGAAAGCGCACGTGCATGCCCCTACTCGAGATGAGGACTGACTCCCCTGGGGGGACTCCAGAAGTACCCCAAGATCCATGTCAGCACTGGAGAGGAATCCTCAGGTTCCCGCACTGACTCCACAGAAGGTCTTAGGCCCCAGCATCGACGGAAGAGGAATCCAGAGAGGCCGCCGAGCAACTCGCATGGGGACTGGCCTTTCCTGAGGCCACCAGAGCGGATCCCTGAGGTCCCCATCGTAAGTCGAGAGCTCCTGGCCGCAACTCGAAAAAATCCAGGAGGTTCTCCCCTCCAGGCGAGATGAGGCCCATTTCCGCTGAGGCGTCTCCAGGCAAATCACACGTAACCTCTGGAACTTCCAAAGGGTCCTTCACACCCTTGCAGCAACTCAAGTAGTTCCCCGACATACCCGTCTCCACTCGAGAGGAAGCAGGAAAGTCCCGCCCACATCAAGAGGAGCCACGTTTCCGCCTCCTAGCTCGAGAGGTTTGATCCTTTCCCTGCGTGGTCGGGAATGAATTCGCCGGCGTTCCCGTCGCATCTCAAGAGGAGGCGCTCTCCAGAGGAAAAGCGAGAGGAACTCCAGGTTCGTGCCACCATTACCAGAGTCCCCCAGATGTCTCCGTCCATTCCAGGGAACCTGTTTTCCCTGCACTGCCTCGACTTTCAAGCCTAGGATCGACTCACACCACAGTGGCACGTGGGGCAGCCTTGTGGGAAAGCCTCGTGGGAAAGCCTCGAGGGAAAGCCACAGATCCCTTGATCCACGCGAAGGGAAGCATGACACTGCTACTACAGCACGGAAGGAAACCCACGTGCATGCCCCCACTCGAGATGAGGACTGACTCCCCAGGGGAGACTCCAGAAGTACCCCAAGATCCACGTTAGCACTGGAGAGGAATCCTCAGGTACCGGCATCCACTCCACACAAGATCTTCGGCCCCGGCATCGACGGGAGAGGAATCCCGAGAGGCCCCCGAGCAACTCGCATGGGGACTGGCCTTTCCTGGGGCCACCAGAGCGGGTCCCTGAGGTCCCCGTCGTAAGTCGAGAGCACCTGCCACAACTCGAGAACTTCCAGGATGTTCTCCCCTCAGGTCAAGATGAGGCCCATTTCCGCTGAGGCGTCTCGAGGCTAATCACACCAAACCTCTGGAACTTACAAAGGGTCCTTCACACCCTTGTTGCAACTCAAGATGTTCCCCGACATACCCGTCTCCACTCGAGAGGAAGCACGAGAGTCCCGCCTACATCCAGAGGAGCCCCGTTTCCGCCTCCTAGCTCGAGAGGAGGGATCCTTTCCCTGCGGGGTCGAGAAAGAATTCCCAGCGTTCCCGTCGCATCTCAAGAGGAGGCGCTCTCCACAGGAAAGGCGAGAGGAACTCCAGGGTCGTGCCACCATTCCCAGAGTCCCCAGATGTCTCCGTCCATTCCAGGGAAACCTGTTTTCCCTGCACTGCGTCGACTTTCAAGCCAAAGATCGACTCACACCACGGTGGAACTGGCACAGCCCTGTGGGCAAGCCTCGTCGGAAAGCCTCGAGGGAAAGCCCCTGATCCCTTGATCCACGCGATGGGAAGCGTGACAATGATGCTACAGCTCGGGAGGAAAGCGCACGTGCATGCCCCACTCGAGACGAGAAGTGACTCCCCTGGGAAGACTCCAGCAGTACCCCAAGATCCATGTCAGCACAGGAGAGGAATCCTCAGGTTCCGGCACCGACTCCACACAAGGTCTTAGGCCCCGGCATCGCCCTGAGAAGAATCCCGAGAGGCCCCGAGCAACTGGCATGGGGACTGGCCTTTCCAGAGGCCACCAGAGCGGGTCCCTGAAGTCCCCATGGTAAGTCGAGAGCACCGGCCACAACTCTTGAAAATCCAGGAGGTTCTCCCCTCCAGGCGAGATGAGGCCCATTTCCCTGAGGCGTCTCGACGCTAATCACACCTAACCTCTGGAACTTCCCAAGGGTCCTTCACACCCTTGCTGCAACTCAAGAAGTTCCCCGTCATACCCGACTCCACTCGAGAAGAAGGACGAGAGTCCCGCCCACATACAGAGGAGCCCCGTTTCTTCCTCATAGCTCTAGAGGAGGGATCCTTTCCCTGCGTGGTCGGGAAAGTATTCCCGGAGTTCCCGTCGCATCTCAAGAGGAGGCGCTCTCAACTTGAAACGGGAGAGGAACTCCAGGTTCGTGCCACCGTTCCCACACTCCTCCAGATGTCTCATTCCATTCCACAGAAACCTGTTTTCCCTGCACTGCCTCGACTTTCAAGCTGAGGATCGACTCACACCACGGTGGCATGTGGGACAGCCCTGTGGGAAAGCCTCGTGGGAAAGTATCCTGAGAAAACCTCGAGGGAAAAGCCACAGATCCCATGATCCAGGCGAAGGGAAGCGTGACACTGCTGCTACAGCTCGGGAGGAAACCCCACGTGCATGCCCCCACTCGAGACCAGGACTGACTCCCTGGGGAGACTCCAGAAGTACCCCAAGATCCATGTCAGCACTGGAGAGGAATCCTCAGATACCGGCACCGACTCCACACAAGGTCTGAGGCCCTGACATCGACGGGAGACGAATCCCGAGAGGCCCCCGAGGCAACTCGCATGGGACTGCCCTTTCCTGAGGCCACCACAGCGGTTCCCAGAGGTCCCCGTCGTAAGTCGAGAGCACCAGCCGCAACTCGAGAAAATCCAGGAGGTTCTCCGTTCCAAGCGAGATGAGGCCCATTTCCGCTGAGGCGACTAGAGGCTATTCACACCTAAACTCTGGAACTTCCAAAGGAACCTTCACACCCTTGCTGAAACTCAAGAAGTTCCGCGACATACCCGTCTCCACTCAAGAGGAAGCACGAGAGTCCCGCCCACATCCAGAGGAGCCCCGTTTCGGGCTCCTAGCTCGAGAGGATGGGATCCTTTACCTGCGTGGTCGGGAAAGAATTCCCGGCGTTCCCGTCGCCATCTCAAGAGGAGGCGCTCTCCACAGGAAAGGCGAGAGGAACTCCAGGGCCGTGCCACCATTCCCAGAGTCCCCCAGATGTCTCAGTCCATTCCAGGGAAACCAGTTTTCCCTGCACTGCCTCGACTTTCAAGCCGAGGATCGACTCACAACACGGTGGCACGTGGGACAGCCCTGTGGGAAAGCCTCAGGGGAAAGCCTTTTGGGAAAGCCTCGAGGGAATGCCCCAGACCCCTTGTTCCACGCGAAGGGAAGCGTGACACTGCTGCTACAGCTGGGGAGGAAAGCGCATGTACATGCCCCCACTCGAGACGAGGACTGACTCCCCTGGGGAGACTCCAGACGTACCCCAAGATCCATGTCAGCACTGGAGAGGAATCCTCAGGTTCCGGCACCTGCTGGGAGCCAGTGTGAGGAATCCCGCCCGTACAAGGTCATGAGGAAGGAAGCTGACATACACAAGGCGTGCTCAGACTTCAGGGACCCCTCTGCAAATTCCTAAGCACGTACCCCAACAAAAATCTGCCGGCTTTTGTGCTCTGCTTTTCCACTCTTCTGACATTTTCTGGAAAAAGTCAATTCAGGGCTTTAGTCTTCTGCATTTGAAAGAGTGTTTCAATCCAAAAACCCCTCCGATGGCTTTCTAGCCTGCCTGCACGACTCGTGCAGCTGCGCATGTGATTGTTTGAGGCCTCCTGACCGCAGGAGGCACAGAAAGCTTAAAACATCCTAGGAATGTAGGAGCTTCCGAGGAGTCAAAATCTTTAGAATAGGACTGATTAATGGTTTCATTTTTTGGGTCAATGCTTGCTGCCAAATTTTCATATCCTTTATTTTTAGATATAGTTGGTATATAGAAAAACAAGTAGTAGACCTGGTATTAGCAACATTAGATCTTTGAGTTAAGTACCTTCTTTGTTATATCCCACTGCACCTTTGTTCTATAGAGATGTAACTTTAATGCTTTAAGGAGATGCAGATTAAAAAAAAAAACACTTCAGGGGAAACAAAATTAACATTCATTAAGGAAGAGAGCCAAAAAGTGTTAACAAGCCTCTTGGCCAAAAGATAATGTAAATCACCTGAGACCTTTTGTATACAAAATGATATACGGAAAGAATCTGGGTTGCGAACGCTACATAATTTTGTGTTACCCAATGATCTCCGTGTTTTATCAAAAGTATAAAAGGCCTTCTGAACAATAAAGGATGGGGGCCAGTTTCTCGAACTAGTCTCTCGGCCTGGTTTCTTGGGACTCTGGCTCCCCCCATGTCTCTCTCTCTCTCTTCTTCTCTCCCCTTCCCTCTCTCTGCTCTTTACTTTAACTTCAGGCTGAATCTCCATCTGGGGCGCGGAGGCTCGCCAGGTCTACTTACTTGCCCCGGCTGTTAAGACCCGCACGAAAGGGAGCTTAAGGCGAGGCACCCTTAGATATTCAAGCGTGCCGCCGGTGGCCCAACGTAGATGGTGCAAATTCCTTGTCTGGAATTTTATTGGCCTTCCGCGTAAACCAAGCTATTCAGCCCTCTTCCTCCACTTAATCTTCTTACTACACTATAGTTTCTTAATCTAATCTTACGTTAATAAACAAACAAGTCTTTCCACGCCAACGCCGTCCACCCTTCGAATTCCCTGGATCCACCGGGGCTGGACCCCAGCAAGTGGTGCCCGGAACAGGCTATTCAAAAGGTAGGTTCCTCGGAGCAAAAGCTCCCCCCGGAGCACTCTCTGTTGCTCCCCCCGGAGCACTCTCTGTTGCTCCCCCCGGAGTGACTTAATCACTCCCCCCGGAGTACTTTCGGGTACTCCCCCAGTGTTGAGTGTTCGGGACGGCTAGGACCCCACTCAGGGTGCCACGGACCCCCCTGTAGGATAGACAGGGTGAGGACGAGTGGGAAGTGTTCAAGGGTTTAAGAGAAACCTGGTGCTCTAGAGGTTGAAAAGAAACCTGCTATCTTAGGGTTTAAAACAAAACCCCCCTTGGCTAAGGTAAAACCTTTTTGTCAAGGCAGACTTTTCTATAACTCTTAATTTTCTGACACGGGGTAACAATGACTCAAAACAATGACACCTCTTTATACAAGTAATTTTGTAACTGTTAAACAAAAAAGACAAATTAAAGATTAAAAGGCTCGTGTTACGAGACCAATATCCTTGGTTTCCAGAAAAGAGATTTAGATACTTGGATAAAGGTAATAAAACAGCTAAAAACTAATTATACTTTGCATGGGCCTGTAAAAGCTTTTGCTCTGTAAAATATTATTACAAATGTTCTGGACCCCCGTCATGAGGCTGTTAGTTAGATAGCCTATGGGAGAGACTATAGCAGTGGATCGTAGTGGGTCTCCACCTATTACGCAGATCATATTTTCTGCCATTGGCAAACAAAAGGAGAGAGACTGTACTCTTCCTCCCGAGGAAGGAGGGTGCTTATAGGACGCAGCGGCCGAGCGCCCTGGAGAGCCCCCCTCCCCCTCTACACAAACCAAACCTTTAAAAGAGTTGTCTTATTTAAGGCGACCACTGCAACCTCTGCTTGCGCCTCCCCAGGGCTTAAGAACTCCCCACTTTATATCCAAAGCCTCCCAGAACATTGCTTAAGTTTGAAAACGATAGTGACAATATTTTTGAGCAAAAGAGCTTTTAAAACAGAGCTTGCTCCTTGCATAAAATCCCCTCAGGAGGGGTCTCACCCAACAAAAAAAAGAAAAAGGAAGAAAAACAGGAAAAAAAAGAAAAATATTCGTAATAAAAAGGACTTTACAAATGCAAAAATGTTTCTCTTGAGGCCAAATAGAACATTTTTTGCCAAAATGTCTTGCTAAACAGAGATAACAAGCCGTACCAAACAACCCCAGGTAGCTCAGGCCTGGACCTCAGTTCCACCACCTTAATAATAATAGCTCCTGACTCAGATTCCAGTGGCTAGTCCCCTTCCTGAGGACATTGTAAGACTTGTGCTGGGGCATAGCTTGCTTTCTTTTCAAAAAATTTCGGTAGTTCTTGTGTAGTAAATTCTGATTATACTAAAAAATTGAAGTTTTGATATCGCCACCTGCTAAAACTGTGTAATTAAAATTAAAAAATAGCACAGCTTTTGCTTTTACCTTATTACCAGACAGAAAAACCAGACAAAAAAAAGCCCCAGAGGATCTAGATCTAGCTTTTTGGGTGCAAAAAATTGCAGCTTCTTGGCCTTTAAAAGATTTTTTAAAGATATAAAATGTCATGGCTGTTAGACAATAGACAAGACGTTTCTTAGATTGCTGAGAGACTAGCGCAGCTCCTGGCCAACATATACTACTGAAAAGGAGTTGGTGGGATTAGAAAAGGTGGTATGCAGGATAAAAATGCTATAGAGTAAGAGGTGAGAGAGAGTTTAAAACCTTGGTGAATAGTGAGCTCCCCGTTGCTGGAAGTATTCAAGCAAAGATTAAATGGCTACTTGTCATCTAAAAGGCTATAGACCAGATTTGGGTTATAAAAAGATCATTAAAAAAGCTTTTCTTGCTTCTTATATTTGGGTCTGCCAAAAGTTTTAAAACTGATAATGTCCTTTTAAAGCTGCTGAGAGATTGTTTACTAAACTTTAAATGATTTCCAAAAATTATTAGTTGATATTAATTGGATATGCCCACATTTAAAACTGACTTTTGTAGATTTAAAGCCTTTTGTTTGATTGCTGAAAAAAAAACAATCCTAATCCCAGTTCTAAGAAAAAGTTGACTAGTGTGACACAGTTGGCTTTCGTTAAAGTGAATGAGGCTTTAAATGATCAGTTAATTAAGATTAATATTGCCAAAAAAGGAGATTAAATTATTCTTGCCACAAAATGTATACCTACAGGATGCTTGTGACAAGAAGGCCCATTGGTTCCATCTAATGACCCCCCCAAAAAAATAGTTTTATCTTATCCCAACTTGGTGGAACAATGGCCTCTGCCTAAGAAAAAATTACTGCCATATTAATTTAAAAGATTAATTCAAGCATACTGATTTATTAAATTGTTCAGTAAAGAGGCCATCAAAAATTGTAATTCCATATAACAAAAAACAACTTGATGCTTTTTCAAATGTTTGATGATTGGCAGATTGCTATAGGAAATTCTTGTGATCAGATCTTGCATCATTTACCCTCACGTGCTTTGTTAATTCAAAAATTAAAAAAGGAGAAATTAAGTATAGTTTTCCCCCATCAGATTTTACAACATGTTCTCTTTGTAATAAGTTAAATGCTGATTCGTTTGGAACAGTAAAATAAAAAAGCCATTGGTAAAGCAAAAAGATCTCCAGATAACAAAAAGATCCCGACCAGAATTTGCTGGGGTCGAGGAAGTGTTTATATTTTTTCCACAGGGTGCAGATTCGTCAATTTGGATCCCGGACAGACTGATTCGCCACAAAAAGAAAAAGGGAACTTCTCTGCCGCCACCGCCGCGGGAAACAGCCGTGCACCAAAAAGCTGCGGGCGGGCCAGCCTGACTGACGGAACCCAGTGCACCGCACTCGCAGCCCCGTTACAGCGCCAGTGTCAGAGGGCGGGGTGAAGGCCGCTGCTCCCACCGGCAGAAGAGGCAAAAGAAACATCAAGATCCCGGCGGGACTAACAGCTGCTGCAGCGCAAACTCCAACCAGAAAATGACTCTATTTACTCTATTTTGGCTTGTCTATCCTCTCCTTATGTTCTTCTTTTCACCAATGATTCCAGAAACTTAACGTACCTAATGTAGCGACTTGTCAACCATGGATGTTTTCATCTTGTTTAACTCCTCAAAGTAATGTCTGCTCTTTTGTGGTTTTAAAGATGTCCTGTAACTGTAACAACTTATTGATATGATAATTATGTTCTTGCTGTTTACAATAACTGTTATTGTTACTATGGCAGCGGTCATTGACTCAACAAGTGTAAATGCCCAATATGTTAAAAAATCAAGTTTTAGGTGTTTTGGAACAGCTCAGATATTAGTTTAGACTTAGGGAAACTGCATAACCAGATTCAGACCTTGGAACACTCCCGATTAGATTTTACCACCTCAGGAGAAGCCAATGACTTTTTCCACACTTTCTCTAACTTCATTTCTGGAAAGACTATTCTGTCTACTCTTTATAATCTTGCTCCTCGTAATCATTCTTCCCTGTATTGTCTAGATTCTTCGCAGAGCATTCGGAATCTCGCGACAGAACTGCACCTGATTTTAAACATAAATAATTAATTATTTAAAATAAAACAGGGTGAGATGCTGGGAGCCAGTGTGAGGAATCCCGCCCGTGACAAGGTCATGAGGAAGGAAGCTGACATACGCAAGGCTGTGCTCAGACTTCAGGGATCCCTCTGGAAATTCCTAAGCACGTACCCAACAAAAATCTGCCGGCTTTTGTGCTCTGCTTTTCCACTCTTCTGACATTTTCTGGAAAAAGTCAAATCAGGGCTTTAGTCTTCTGCATTTGAAAGAGTGTTTCAATCCAAAAACCCCTCCGATGGCTTTCTAGCCTGCCTGCAGGACTCGTACAGCTGCGCATGTGATTGTTTGAAGCCTCCTGAGGCAGGAGGCACAGGAAGCTTAAAACATCCTAGGAATGTAGGAGCTTCCGAGGAGTCAAAATCTTTAGAATAGGACTGATTAAAGGTTTCATTTTTTGGGTCAATGCTTGCTGCCAAATTTTCATATCCTTTATTTTTAGATATAGTTGGTATATAGAAAAACAATAGTAGACCTGGTATTAGCAACATTAGATCTGAGTTAAGTACCCTTCCC
>NW_017216168.1:0-23507 GCF_001704415.2 Capra hircus
AATAATGATATTTCTATTCAAAATAACATTTTATAATACTATTTCTTTCATATTATTCTTGTAGCTTTTTCCTCTTATGCTGAAAATTTTGATCTTTTTTGTTTTCTTCTAGAATTTAGCTACACTATTACTTAATGATAATGCCAACATTACACTAAAGATAAGATCATTCAATGCTATGCAAGGTTTTTTTGAGGTACTTTTCATCCTTGAAATAGAAGCGTAGAGTCAAAATATTGTGTTTTAAAGTTACTTGAAATAATTCTTTTGTCAGTGTACTGCATAACTATACTCATGCAGGTTTAGACACATTTCTCATAGCTTGGTTTCACTGTTTAGATATTTCTGAATTTAAAATATGTTTTTAATCATGAATTAAACATTTATATTGTTCTGAACTCAAAATTACAAAACAAGGTACAATCATCAAAGCCCCATTTCCTTCCTTTATCCATTCTAGGTTTAGCCCACAGTTTTCTTTAACTATCTTATTTTGACACGTGTATGTAGGCAGGAAACCGATTATTATTATTTCTCCATCATAGAGGAAGTACTAATAGCATTCCACTTTCAAAATCCAAATACTGTGCACCCCCCATGCCCCATACTCCCCCAGGCACCCTCAGGAGTTGCATCATGGAGACTCAGCCATCTGGCCACCGGTAAGTTAGACATCCGAATTAAACAGATTGCTTGTTTCAGTATTTCCCCTCCTACTCTAGAATTATGCAAAATAAATGCGCCAGCTATTTTTGGACTCCAGATGTTGCTTGGTATCTGGAGTAGAGAAACACGGGTAAATATGTGTTGAATAAGCGTCTGTTAATTTGTGTGTGTTGTTAGGAAACAAATTACCCTGAAGCTGTCATTTTCTGTTAGTAACTATGGTGACGTGGCATTGAAGTACAGCAATGGAATTATCCTTGGATCACCTTTCAGGAAAGTGTGGGGACCGTTTTACAAAAGGCAAGTAGTTTTTGAAATCAATGAGGAGAGCCATTCAGAAAACATGGCGGAGCCTGTGATGTCCCAGATTGTCCCAAAATATAGTTTGGGTATATTTAACAATAAAAACTCATAAAAATGTTTCATGAATTTAAAAATGACCGCCAGTTTATTATTACCTTTTCTTTCCAATTCAGTTTAATTTTAAATTGTATTGACAACTAGAAAAACAACAGGGACTATAACTTCCTGAAAGTGGTGAGTGCTGAAAGTATGACAGAGTGAAAATCCTATTGTATTATTTTTTCACTGAAGGGCTCCCCTCTGCCTCCGTCCAGCAGCACTAGAGACCCGGCGAAGCCAGAGGAGCGGATGTAGCACCGGGTGAGAGACGCGTGCAACTTTCTTTAAAGATGAACGTTCAAAGCCCACGGAAACTTCTCCGCTGCTTTGTTCTGCTTCTCAAGGTACTGAGAGGCAGAAGGTTTTGTAGAAGAGGGCTTGATGGAGGCTCAGAATAGAGCCCCCAAAATGAAGTGGCTCTCCCAGCATAGATTTTCTGCCTAGAAAAGATCCAAGGAAGAGTCCCTATAATGTTTGGATTTTTGTTAGCTTGAAATAAGGTTTCAATGGCAGAGCGTTTTGATGTCATAGGTAGTTCACATGTATACAATAGAGTTAAGGTACTTATTTTGTAAACAAGGACAAAAGTGATTGTCAGTAGGGAGTAGTGAGGTGGTGCAGTGGTTAAGAATCCGCCTGCCATCTCAGGCAACGCGGGGTTCGATCTCCGGGTCAGGAAGATCCGTGGAGAAGGAAACGGCAAACCACTCAGTATTCTTGCCTGGGAAATCGCCGTGGACAGAGGAGCCTGGAGGGCTACAGACCATGGGGTCATAAAGAATCGAACACAACTGAGCAATTGAGCACGTGCGCAGGAAGCCGTGAGAAGCAGCGCCGCGGTGGGGCGGGAAAAGTAACTTTGAGGTTAGGACCAGCCAGAATCTTAATTTGTTGGAGTGGAATGGGCCAGTCCAGACAGCCACAAAGGATTTGGGGGCGAGTTGAGGGCTGGGGTCCTCCCAGGCTCAAGTCAAGACCCAGCGAGGCTGCTCCCAGGGGGAACAGTCCCCCTTCTCTTTCCTTCCGGTTAAGAGGCTGCCCTTTTCTGCACAGCAGCAGTCTGGAGAGGTGGTCACTGACTCCAGGTGACCAGAGACGAGCAGTGACATCTTGTTTTCTCATTTATGAAACGAGGGGGATGGCTCTTCCAGCGCTGATACCTTAAGTCCTTTCTTCCTCTGGCCCAGGCAGCATCAGGACTCCAATTCTTAGGGTTTTCACCCTGCCTAGTAACTTTCTTTTAAAAATAAAGCTATTTTATTATAATTAAAGTAATATATATTTGCTAGACTTTTTAAAAACTTTTTGGAAATGTGAAAAATTTCACAAATGTGAATGCAGATTTGACAACATGGGCATACCCTATATGCTACATTTTCATATTACATCATGATAATGTGTCCATCTTTGAAGGTGGTTTGAATGATGGAGCAATAGTTCATCCATCTTGTGATGCACAAGATTTTCATTAACTACTCTTCTGTTGTTGAATGTTGAAGCAAGTTCTACTTTATTGCTCCTCTAAAGAATGGCACACATTAACAACAGCAACAACAAAATCCATTGATTTAAATAGCACACATAGCATACTGCATTTTTCTAGAAATAGTTATTATTTTGTTAAATCCAATGACTTCAAGTTTTGGGTGACACCAGTTAGAATGGCCACTACCACTGGCATGTGTATGTCATTTTTCACAACCTCAAGTGTCTAGAAACTGGTAATTACAAAAAGACAGGTGGAAAGTACTTTTTTTGCTTATCAAAGCAAGTTGAACATATTGGCCATTTACAATTCTTTTAATTGCCTTTGTTCTTTCTCAATTTTTCAAAATTGAGAAATAATTTTTATTCTTAATATGTTATTGCTTGCATGCTAAGTTGTCTCAGTCGTGTCCAACTCTTTGCAACTTTGGTGGACTGTGGCCCACAAGCCTCCTATGTTCATGGGATTCTCCAGGCAAGAATACTGGAGTGGGTTTCCATGCTCCCTCCAGGGGTCCTTCCTAATCCAGGGATCGAACCGAGTCCTGTATGTTTCTTGCATTGGCAGTGGGTTTTTACCACTGGCTCCACCTGGGGACCCCGCATATGTTACTACTTTATTGCATTTGTGCTTATCTAAGAATGATGTAGGAGTAATAGTATATAATAATATTAATGTGATTGAATAAATACCATAACCACTTTTGTTCTGTTGCTTTCTTTTTAAAACTTTGTTAGAATAATTTTTTTTCAACCTGAGTGACTTTATTTATTTATTTATTTTACTTTACAATATTGTATTGGTTTTGCCATATATTGGCAGGAATCCACCACGGATGTAATTTTTGTCTGCTGGGGCTGGCAAATTGCATGATTCAGTTAGTTACAGCAGCACCCCACTGATTGGAAGCTGATTTGGGGGAGGGGACTGGGGAACACTCACCTCAGGTGGCCACTAGGTGGCCTCTATCACTCTTGCAGCTCTCCATCAGCCACCTTGAGGTCAGCTCACGTGAGTGTGTTGGTTATTTGCTTAGTCATGTACCCCGTGGACTGTAGCCTGCCAGTCTCCTCTGTCCATGGAATTCTCCAGGCAAGAATACTGAAGTGGGTTGCCATTTCCTTCTCCAGGGGATCTTCCTGACCCAGGAATCGAAGCCAGGTCTTGTGCATTGCAGGCAGATTCTTTACCATCTGAGCTATAGGGAAGTCCCCGATTCCCTTTTCCTGTGGCTCAGCAACCCTCCTCGTTACTGTCTTTGCCTTTTCCTGGAACTCTGTGCCCCTGAACAGATTCCCACCCTGTGCTTTGGGGCTGGTGTGGATCCCTGTGGGTGGCTCTGGGAGCATATGTGGCACTGAGATTTCTGGGGTCTCAAAGCATAGATGCATTGCAGTCAACACACAGGGCTGCAGTCAGCCTGCTGCTGGCCCCTCACCTGGTCCGTGCCACTCTGGTCCTGTTAGAACAAGCAGCTCAGCATCCCAAGCGCAAGTGAGTGTAAGGGGTAAGGAGGGCTGGGATGGACATTGTGGAAATATAAGTAGAGGGAGGTGAGTAAGTCCTCAGAGCTCACTTTCTAGTGAAGGAGAGAGGTCGATGAGCAGTCACACATGCTATATAGTAGAACCACTAATTCTAACTGAACATGGGGGTTGCGGAGGGTAGGGGGTCAGAAAAGAACTGATTTCATGAGGGAATCGACATTTGGGCTGGGTCCAGCAGGAGGGGGCAAAATTCCTCCAGGCCAAAGGGCACTCCAGACTAAGCTCTATGTCGCACAAGCCAATACAAACTGTGGGACGGCCTCCAAGAACCACAGATGCTCCAAGGTGGGCCTGAGCACAGGCGAGAGAGCACGTAGACACATGGACCTAGAGGTAGGTAAGGTCAGAAAGGCTGGGCCTTGGAGAGAGCACTGTGAGCCTTGGCCTTGTTATATGGGAGGCACACATCCTTCAGAGGAAGGATTCAGGCCTTTTCCCCCGCTGGGACTGGTACAAGCTGTTTCATTAGGTTGGCCAAAAATTTTGTTTCTGTAACATCTTACAGAAAAATCTGAATGAACTTTTTGAAGAGGACTCTTCTTTCCCTTCTCCTTGCCCTGCAACTTTCTAGATTATTGAAAAATGTAGTCAGGACAGCACTTGGGCTTTGAATGACCTTGGGGGTGGTTGCTGCAAAAGTGAGGACCTCCAGTAGGAAGACCACCAGCCCTCCAGAGCACTTGCCATTTAGAAGTTAGAAAAGGGAGTAGATCCACCTTCCACTGTCCTCTCCTAGATGCCCTCCCCTCCCAACCCAAATCGCCCCACAGTTCCTGTCTTGTCCACTTCCTAAATGGTTCCTGAATTGGCTTGCATCTCTCCATCTCTGCTTTCCACTGCCTCACCTGGTCACAAGCATCTCCTTTGAGCTGCACTGTGGAAGCCTTCTAATGCCCTGCTCCTTCTGTTCTTGTCTCTACCCCACTCCCCAAGGAAGCCAATTATTGAGCAATAAAGAAAAGTATAGATAAGATTAGAGTGCTTTAAAATACTCCAATAGCTTTTGGAATAAAGCCCAAGCTCCCGACGTTGGCCTCCAGGTCCTCAGTGATTTTGCTCTGTCAGCCTTGCTCCCTAGTCTTGCTCTCCCATTCCTCATCATGTTCTCCACACTAACCCCTTTTCTCTTCCTGGAACATGATGATGAGTCTGTTTTTATTTCACGGAGTCTCATTGATGGTTTTGATGAGAGATCTAACCTGAGTCATGGAAAGTCTTATCTGCCGTTAGATCAATGGGAAAGAGGAGAGGAGGGAAAGAGATGGACTGGGGCATTGCCTGGCACAACATGAGAAGGACTCAAGTGAGGCTCATGGCTCTGGGGATGAGGAGGAGCGAGAAGTTGTGTGAGTTCTCTCGGAGGCTGACTCACTGATTCCCTAGGGTTTAGGGGTTGGTTGGATGTGAGGGATGGGGAACCCCAAAATATCTTTGGAACTTCCAGGACTGGAAACTGAGACTTGGTGTCAATGCAGAAATTTGGAAATCAGGAGGAAGAGCTGGCATGAAGGGAGAAGATGAGATCTGAATTCCATTTACTGACCAATTGCTGATGTTTTAATAATAGCAATAACAACAGTAGTGATGATGATGACAACTACTATTTGCATGCTTGCGTGCTAAGTCACTTCAGTGGTGTTCAACTCTTTGAGAATGGATGGTAGCCCACCAGGCTCTTCTGTCCATGGGATTCTCTAGGCAAGAATACTGGAATGGGTTGCCATGCATCTTTCAGGGGATCTTCTTGACCCAGGGATCAAACCTGCTTCGAACCTGCATCTCTTACGTCCCCTGCATTGGCAGGTGGGTTCTTTACCACTAGCGCCACCTGGGAAGCCCAGCTACTCTTTACTAAACACTATCTCTGTGTTAGACACTGTGCTTTTTTTTCTTTTTGCTGCACCATGTGGCATGTGGAATCTTAATTCCTGGACCAGAAATCAAACCCAAGGCTTCTGAATTGGAAAGCTGAGTCTTAACCACAGGTCCACCAGGGATGTCTGACACTGTGTTTTTTGATACACTCATCTCATTTATTTTTCGCAGCCCTCACTCACTGTGAGGGGGATGCTAAAAGTATCATTCACTTAAAGACAAAGGATTGGAAGCTCAGAGAAGTTAAACAATTTGTCCAGGCTCACACTTAACAATAGCAGAATTTGGGAATAAAATCTGTGTATATTTGACTCTCTATATATGGGCTTCCCTGGTGTCTCAGATGGTAAAGAATCTAGCTGCAACGCAGGAGACCTGGGTTTCATCCCTGGTTTGGGAAGATCCCCTGGAGGAGGGTATGGCAAAGCACTCCGGTGTTCCTGCCTGAAGAATCGCCATGGACATAGGAGGCTGGTGGGCTAGAGTCCTTGGGGTCGCAAAGAGTTGGACATGACTGAGCAACTAAGCACACACACATATTTGACCCCAAAGTTCTTAGACAGTTCCCTTATCTCTGCAGTGACTCTAACATTCTACACACTTGAAAATCTCATAAACGTAAAGGTTTGCATGTCTAAGGTTGCGCTTGTTAGTGTTGCTTTGAATCAGTGCTTCATCCTGTCACCTTCAGGTCAGAAATGAAACAACACCACCGTCCACTCTGGAAAAAGCCCGAGGTCAAGGGTCACCCTTGGTTGTTCTCTTTCCCTAACCTCTCAGCCTCTAGTTGTCATTTCTGTCGCAGACCACTCAGTCACTGAGCTGTGCGCCAGACCCCTCTCGGCTGTTCTCCATGCCTGCCCTCTGTTCTGTCATGACCATGTTCTGCTCTGCGCCCTCTCCCTCTGCCTCTAGTGAAAAGACCCAGGAACAAGGAGGCAGTAAGGAGATTAAGGGTGACAAATTGAATGAGGAATCCTAGGAATAGAATCTGAGGTTAGGAAGGGAACAATGGCTCTTACAAAGGGACGAAGTCAACGTTGTAGTGCGGAGGCCAGGGTCATGCACAGGGACGACCAGAATTGGGGGCGTCCCTCTTATTTAATTTTCTTTTTCATGGGCCTGGTGACTTGCTGTGTGCGGCACAGCCCGTGACATCCTCCTCATGCCCAGACTCCAGCATCTTCCTGGATGAGGGTTCAGAGTGAAGAGGAGAGCGCTGAGCAGCCTGGTTTGGAGAGGGCCCAATGGGGGAAGGACGGATTGTGTCCTATTAGCAACACCTCACTGCTTCGCAAGGCTACTGACCACCGTCACATCCAGCACATCCAAACCTGAAGGCTTTTCCAGACTGAGGTCTTCCCCAAGTTTGTGAAAGCTGCACTGGTGTCTACTAAACATCAGGTTTCTCAAACAACCGGAAATATATCTTTCTTTGAGGCCAAGTTTTTCCATCCTGAAACATCAGTGTGTCTGTATTTATGAGTGTGTTATGTGATGTGTGTGTTAGTGTGTTATCTGAACCATAACTCAACATCCTCTGTGCTTCCTGGCTGAGCTGTTGTTGTTGTTGTACAGTCGCTCAGTCATGTCCGACTCTTTGCAACCCCATGGACTACAGCACATGAGGCTTCCCTGTCCTTCACCATCTCCTGGAGCTTGCTCAAACTCATGTCCATTGAGTCGGTGATGCCATCCAACCATCTTATCCTCTGTCGTCCCCTTCTCCTCCTGCCTTCAATCTTTCCCAGCATCAGGGTCTTTTCCAGTGAGTTGGCTCTTTGCATCAGGTGGTCAAGGTATTTATTGAAGCTTCAGTGTCAGTCCTTCCAATGAATATTCAGGATTGATTTCCTTTAGGATTGACGGATTTGATCTCCTTGCTGTCCAAAGGACTCTCAACAGTCTTCTCCGGCACCACAGTCTGAAAGCATCAGTTCTTCAGTGCTCAGCCTTTTTTATGGTCCAACTCTCACATCCATACGTGACTATTGGGAAATTATAGCTTTGATTATATGGACATTTGTTGGCAAAGTAATGTCTCTGCTTTTTAATACTCTGTCTAGGTTGCTCATAGCTTTTCTTCCAAGGAGGTAGAGTCTTTTAGTTTCATGGCTGCAGTCCCCATCTGCAGTGATTTTGGAGCCCCCAAAATAAAGTCTGCCACTGTTTCCATTGTTTCCCCATCTATTTCCCATGAAGTGATGGGACCAGATGCCATGACCTTAATTTTTTGAATGTTGAGTTTTAAGCCAGCTTTTTCACTCTTTTCTTTCACTTTCATCAAGAGGCTCTTTAGTTCTTCTTCACTTTCTGCCATTAGAGTGGTATCATCTGCATATCTGAGGTTGTTCATATTCTCCTGGAAATCTTGATTCCAGCTTATGCTTCATCCAGTCTGGCATTTCACATGATGTACTCTTCATATAAGTTAAATAAGCAGGATGACAATATACAGCCTTGACATACTCCTTTCCCAATTTTGAACCAGTTAATTGATCGATGTCCGGTCCTAACTGTCACTTCTTGACCTGCATACAAGTGTCTCAAGAGGCAGGTAATGAGGTATACGCATCTCTAAGAATCTTCCACAGTTTGTTGTGATCCACACAGTCAAAGGCTTTCATGTAATCAATGAAGGCTGAGTACCACCTAAGAATTTTTAGCAATTGGGTAGCAAATAGTCTGCCCATGCTGTGGATCCAGAGCATGCTGTAGTGTGAGTCCCATACCTGCATTCGCATCCTCAAACAATCCTGTCTTAGCCAGTCGAGCAGGGCTATGTGTTTCAGAGTAAGTCTGACATTAATTCCATCTTGTGAATTATTTTTGGTACTTTTTTGTTCCTAATGTCTAAAGAACTGGATTTCCATGCATGCTAGAAAGTTGATTTCTAGTTTGCTATTTCCCAAGGGCTTTCGGTTCAATTCCCTTAGTTGCTCAGTTATGTCCGACTCTTTGCAACCCCATGGAGTACAGTACACCAGGCCTCCCTGTCCATCACCAACTCCCAGAGTTTACCCAGACTCATGTCCATTGAGTCGGTGATGCTATCCAACCATCTCATCTTCTGTCCTCCCTTTCTTTTCCCACCTTCAATCTTTCCCAGCATCAGGGTCTTTTCAAATGAGTCAGCTCTTCATGTCAGGTGGCCAAAGTATTGGAGTTTCAGCTTCAACATCAGTCCTTCCAATGAACACTCAGGACTGATCTCCTTTAGGATGGACTGGTTGGATCTCCTTGCAGTCCAAGGGACTCTCAAGAGTCTTCTCCAACACCAAAAGCATCTGTTCTTCAGCATTCAGCTTTCTTTATAGTCCAACACTCACAACCATACATGACTACTGGAAAAACCATAGCTTTGACTAGACAGACCTTTATTGGCAAAGTAATGTCTCTGCCTTTTAATATGCTGTCTAGGTTGGTCATAACTTTCTTTCCAAGGAGTAGGCATCTTTTAATTTCATGGCTGCAGTCACATCAAGGGCTTTAAAGATCTTTTAATTCTATGAACTTACTGTGGACTTACTGTGCCAGTTTGGCTTTAGTTCAGGCACTATTATATCTTTATTACAGTAAGTCTTCTACATAAGGACCTTCAAATTGTGAACTTTCAAAGATGCGAATGTGCATCTGGTTCCACCAAGGAACCAGAGCCTGTGCCATCAATGTCAGACATAAGTGACATTGCAGCCTGACCTTTGTCTCCTATTGTGATGATCCTTCAGCTCTACCATCTCCCAACTCCTCTCTCTCCTTCAGTCAGTAACTCTTCTTGCCTGTTCACTCAATGCCCACCCCTATGTACTAGCTGTTGTACTGTACTATTGAACTTTAGAAGGTACTGTACTATAAAATGTAAAATGTTTTATTTTTGTGTGTTTTTTTCTTTTTTTATGTACTATTTTTGTGAAAAGCATTATAAACCTATTAAACTGTGGTACTATATAGCCAATTTTGTCAGTTGGGTAGTTAGGGTACCTTTATTGGACTTATAAACAAATTGTTGTTAAATGAATGCACTCAGAATGGAATTCATAACTGTGTAGGAAACACTGTATTTTTTTGTGTGGTAAAATATACATAGCAAAATTTTACCATTTTATCCATTTTTAGATGCATATCCACTCATCTGTGGATGGACACTGGGGTTTATTCCACCATTTTGTTAGCGTGCAAAGTGCAGCTATGACCTAGGTTGCACAACTGTCTGTGTCCCTGTTTTCAATTCTTTGGTATATACCTAGAAGTGAAATTCTATGATGTCTTATTGGTTTTCTAGTTGTTGTTTTTTTTTTTTAAGGACTATCCTGGCTCAAATCTGGCTGATCATTTCTGATTTTCTGTTATTTCACAATTTGCAGTCTTGATTCTCATGTAAAGAGGTGATTTCCATAGGTGATAAGGAGATATGGTCAGTTGTTCAATGGCTGGACTTTCTTTTAAAATTAGGGACCCAGCAATCCCACTTCTGGGCATACACACCAACGAAACCAGAATTGAAAGAGACATGTGTACCCCAGTGTTCATCGCAGCACTATTTATAATAGCCAGGACATGGAAGCAACCTGAGGTCTATCAGAAGATGAATGGATAAGAAAACTGTGGTACATATACACAATGGAGTATCACTCAGCCGTTAAAAAGAATACATTTGAATCCGTTCTAATGAGGTGGATGAAACTGCCACCTATTATACAGAGTGAAGTAAGCCAGAAAGAAAAACACCAATACAGTATACTAACACATATATGTGGAATTTAGAAAGATGGTAACGATAACCCTGTATGTGAAACAGCAAAAGAGACACAGATGTATATAACAGTCTTTCAGACTCTGTGGGAGAGGGAGAGGGTGGGATGATTTTGGAGAATGGCATTGAAACATGTATATAATATCATATATGAAATGAATTGCCAGTCCAGGTTCGATGCATGATACTGGATGCTTGGGGCTGGCGCACTGGGATGACCCAGAGGGACAGTACAGGGAGGGAGGAGGGAGGGGGGTTCAGGATGGGGAACACGTGTATACCTGTGGTGGATTCATGTTGATGTATGGAAAAACCAATACAATATTGTAAAGTAATTAACCTCCAATTAAAATAAATACATTTATATTTAAAAAAATAAAATAAAATTAAGGAGAGCACCTTCCTTCCCCAGATGGGTGCTCCTGCAGTTATGACTTATGTGGTTTGGAATCTTAGTGATATAGAGTTAAAAAAGCAATATTAAACACACTGAGCTGGATTGGAAAAAAGCAGTTTAGAAAGAATTCTATTAGTTGCTATTTATTTATTGATGGCGTCACTGAGTCTTCAGGGCTTCTTGTAGGCTTTCTCTAGTTGCAGATGGTGGGGGCTACTCTCCAACAGCAGCGTATGATCTTCTCATTGCAGTGTCTTCTCTTGTTGTGGAGCTTGGACTCCAGGGCATAGGCTCAGTAGATGTGGCGCCAAGGCATGTGGGATCCAACCCAGGCCTCAAGCATTGGCAGGAAGATTCTTAATCACTAGACCCCCAGGGAAGTCCCCTATTACTTGCTTTGAAGCAAATCAGGATAATACGCTGGTTGCATTGATGGTCCTGCTGCCAAGTTGTGTGACCTGGGCAAGTTAAGGAAACATGCAACGGTTATGTGTCCATAGCTGAGAGAGAACCGACATCCAGGTCTTGTCAGAAGCATTTGAGGATCTGTATGCCAAACAATTAAAACTATGCCTGGCTCACAGTAGGTGCTAAATGAATATTTGATTTTAGGATTATTTTCATTTTTAAGATCAGCACCATCTCCCATACCACTTTTCTCTTTTCCCAAATTTTCTTAGGTCAGATGTTTGCATGCAGGGTCTGCATCCTATTCTCCACATCTAGAACCACTCCAGTTTTCACTTTCACCATTTAACTGCCCCCAGATCTTTACTGAAGAAGTTGAATTAGTAGTTACCCATGAGGGCTTCCATTCCTCCTCTCGTCTCTCAACAACTTTTCTGCTGATTTTGGATTCTTCATCTCCCAATCCCTGTCTCTTCACTGAGGATCCTGGAATTGCCTTTTATGTTCTGGTGGTGGTGGTGGTCACCTCCCTGAAAAGTCTGCTGTGGAGTCAGAGCTCTTCTCACACCATTACTTAGTGGGCAATAAGGCCTTTCTTTGGTGTGGGGTCAAAACCAGTAACCCCTGCCGGGGTCCAGCCCCGGTGGATCTAGGGTGATTCGAAGGTGGGGGGACAGAGTCAGCGTCTTTGGAAAAATACATATTTAATTACAGATATATAGAGAGATTAGAAACGGATAGTGTAGTAGGAAGATTAGTGGAGAAAAAGAGGCTGAATAACTTGGATTATGTGGAATAGCATCCATGCTCCAGATGGGAATTCAGCCAGAAAAACGAGGGCAAGAAAGAAGCGACATAGGGGAATCAGTCTTTCCGGAAACTGATCCAATTTCTTTATTTTTGGGTTTGCTTATATACCTTTTGTTACACATAGGGATGAATACAGAGTCACGCGGGAGTCAGCAGTCCTGACCTTTATCAAAATCAGGTGCTTCACATAAATGTATAAAAAAGGTACATCATCTTCTGGCCATGAGTGAGACCTGCTGACATTTTATGATCCTTTCTTTCTGATAACCAAAAAACTTATTTCTTCCAAGGGTGTTTTTTCTTAAACCAGGCACCACCCTCCAAATAAAGTTACATTCCTATAGGGTGAGGGTGTAGTCAGTTACAATCAAGAAAGGAATTTATTTAACCCAAGGTTAACATGATTAATCTTAAAGGTTAATACTTATTTCTCCTATATGTTAGTTATATTCATTATAAGGGTAGGGAATATGGAGATTTAGCAGCAAACATCAGCCCAACAAGTGAAAATCCTTTCACCAATGTTCTCCTTAAGATCTATTTAGTCTTAAGATAGTGATAAAGTTACATTTTTACATAACAAGGACACAGTGATTTATAACAAAGCACAGTGATCTATTACAAAAGAGAAAATCCATTAACTCAAAAAGTCTAGTATTGCTAACATCAAAAACTACTGTATTTCCTTTTCTATATTCCAAATATATTGATTAATATATTCCCAGGTGCCTAAGGATATGGAGGCCTGGTGGCAATCATTGACTCAACAAGAAGAAAAAGCCCTGTGCTAATTAAGACTCTCAAAATACTCCAAAACTCTCTGTGCTGTTTATGGTTGAGAGGTAGTAAACAATCATGTGCCTAGTGGCAGCAGTATGGATAATCCTGTCACACAAGCTAGTCTGTCAGCAGAGAGGTTTGACCTGAGACATCCTTGTCCCGCCCAGAGCAGGGATTAGCAGCAATTATTGACACAACAAATGAAAAACCCTTCACCAATATAATTCCTAACCAACCCACTATACTAATAATTTCTAACTCCCCCAAAGAATTTGCCTTTAGTAAGTCTAAAACATCTCATGCCTCTCAGATTGGGAGGCTGTAAACAATCACATGTGGCCAGATGAACCTGTACAGGTGGGCTAGATAACCTTCAGAGGAGTCTGTAAGCTGAAACACTCTTGTCACGCCCAAGAACTTTTATTGCCTTGGAGCTGCATGTTTACTCCTTCTCCGAGAGAAACGGTTATGGGGGAGAGCCCCCTGTAAAGTCAGAGGTGTAGGTGAGAGCATAAAACAGACTCTGGTTTTGGGGGTAGATGCTCGGGAACAGGGGGTTTCCTGAGGCTTGATCACGCCTTTGCGTATGCCAAGCCTCCTTCCTCATGACATTTGCCATGGGCGGAGTTCCTCACGCTGGCCCCCGGCAAACCCCTCTCCCCTTCCTGAACCAACATAAAGTTTTCCTACAAGCCCTTTTGGAGGAGTTGGAGCTGTTAATTTTTCTGGTCTAGAATCAGTGTATTATTTCTTATGCAAAGTGGTGGTGGCTGGAGGAGCAGAGGGGAGAGAGACTCACAGAGCAGCCTGCTATTGTTTAGCCGCTCAGCCATGTCCAACTCTTTCTTGACCCCAAGGACTGTAGCCCACCAGGCTCCTCTGTCTGTGGGATTTCCCAGGCCAGAATACTGGAGCGGGTTGCCATTTCCTTCTCCAGGGGATCTTCCTGGACCCAGGGATCGAACTGGCATCTCCTGCGCTGGCAGACGGATTCTTTACCATTGAGCCACCAGGGAAACCCAAATAAGTCTCTTGTAATCCCATGGATTGTTGCCTGCCAGACTCCTCTGTCCATGGGATTCCCTAGACAAGAATACTGGAGTGGTTTGCCATTTCCTTTTCCCACAGAACAGCCTGCACTGCAGCAAAGTCACAGACAGTCTAGGATGCAGAGAAAACAAAAACTTTATTCTTTCATAGGGTCAGACAGGGGTGATGACAATCAAGGGGGCAGATACTATAATTTCCTGCAGAGATGAGCTGGAAACCCCGTAGGCTCCTGGAGAGTGGATAGCAAGAGCCACTGTGGAGGGCTCAGCCTCTCTTCAGGAGCATCTCAGCACTGGCCAAGGGCTCGGAGACTGGAGTATTGGGAGGGAACACACTAGGCTGACAAAGTCTTTGGATTCTTGTTTCCTCTGAAATCGCATGTCTCAGCATCAAGAGGCCAGGTCAGCAGCACCCTCCAGATCCCTGGCCACAGCCAGAGCGCCCGGCCTGCAGACCACCGTCACCATCGCAGGAGTCGGAGCTCTGGCGCCGGCAGCGGTGGGACCTGCGGCGCCTGTGGGGGCCCAGGCAGCAGCCGCCTTCAGAGGTGGGGGCACAACCTGAGGAGGCTGGAGGCAGACACTGTGCTGGGCTCTTTGGGGGGCACTTGGGGGAGAGGCACTTGGGAGGGGGCTGGCACTGCTGCTGGTTCTGCTGGCAGGACATCTCGGCGGGAGGTCAGTGAGCCTGGACACATTCAAGGAGAAAAGATCAGTGCACAAGCTCCAGGCCACTGTCTCCCCTGTGAGTGGTCTTACTAGGGCCTATACTCCTAATCCTAGCTGCCTCCTGAGCTGTGATGTTCAGGAGAAAAATAGAAATGGATCTCAAGTTCAACTGACCTGGCAAGACAGTTCCCTCACTCTCTACTCCCAGAACCATGCTGTCATCCTCTAAGTGGGCCCCATAGAAACACAGAAGCAAATACACCACACTGGGAAGTGACCCCTGGAGGATGTCTGTGTGTGTATGTGTTTCAGAATGATGAGTGGGGAGATGCTGAGAGCCAGGGTTCTGGTGTGTCCTAGACCCTGATTCCTCCCACAATGTTGCTTACTGTCCCCTGCCCTGCCCCCAGCTGCTCTCCAAAGTCTGATTCTTGCTGCCTCCACAGACACCTCTGCTTCTCTCTTCCCCACCAACCCCAAGTTTGTCTCTGCCACACTCCCTGCTGAGGCTCTGTCCCCTCCAGTCACTCACCGCTGCAGTGGAGGCAGGAGAAGGATGCTCCTGAGGAAGCTGTGGATGTGGAGCCCAGGGCAGGAGCCCTTTTATTCTGTTCTGGGTGTGTGATGCACGGCCCGAGCATCCTGCTGCTTTCACAACCAGGGGGAGGGTGACACACACTCCCATCCTGGGTTTCCAGCTTCTTCCTGCATCCTTGCCAAGATGTCAGGTGAGAGGGAATCAGGAAACGTGGATGACGACTCCCTAGGTGTGTTGGGGACCTGCCGTTTCTCCTTTCATTCATGCAGCTCAGATGCTTTAATTTCAGCTCTGCCTCTTGCATCTTTGCTGAATGAAGAAATGTGAGGCTGTAGAGATATATGTGACATATTTCCTGACCTTGAACATTTCAAGTTTAAGCGGACAGACTTCACAGAAACAAACACATATGTCTGACACCGTGTGATTTGTCCTGTGATACAGTTGTCTCCAAATGCCACTGTCTTATTTCTGCATATTTCCAAGGGTAATGACATTTTCAGATGTAATTGGCTCCTGACATCTGGAGATATTGAGTGGTCTGAGACCACTGGACCCTGGAGATGAGATGTGTTGGGCAACAGATGTAGGATGGGATGCAGAGAGACCCCTTAAGAGAACTAAGAGAGAATTATATAAACGAACAATTTAAGTATCGAAAGGACTCACAATAGTTGAGATCACAAGACTCATGAGAAAAATCCAGTGTGTCCATAGTTTCCTGTGAGATACAATGATATTGATTATAAAAAATAAAATGATCTATGAGTGTGAAATGCTTCAGATGATTGATGAGAGTCATGCAGATGATTTGTTCAATATGATGCTGTTGATGAGGCTGATGATGATGGTGATATTATATACATCACATTTAATAGAACAGATCTGAGAGTTTCTCAGGTTTGTATAAAACCTGAATCCCATTTTTCCATTGCATTTTTAAAATGATTTTCTTTATCTATTTATTTTTTGGCTGTTCTGGGTCTTCGTTGCTGTGCAGGTGTTTCTCTAGTTATGGCGAGCAGGGGCTACCTTCTAGCTGCTGTGTGCTGACTTCTCATTGCAGTGGCTTCTCTTGTTGCAGAGTACAGGTTCCAGGGTGCACAGGCTTCAGCAGTTGCAGCCCCTGCACTCTAGAGCCCAGGTTCCGTAGTTGTGGTGCTCAGGCTTAGTTGGGCTTTCCAGGTGGCTCAGTGGTAAAGAATCCACTGCCAGTGCAGATGTTGCAGGAGATGCGGGTTTGATTCCCTGGGTCAGGAAGATCCCCTAGAGGAAGGAATGGCAACCCCCTCCAGTGTTCTTGCCTAAAAATTCCCATGGAGAGAGGAGCCTGGCAGGCTAGAGTCCATGAGGTCCCAAAGAGTCAGATGTGACTGAGCACCTGAGTACACATCCAAGAGCTTATTTTTTCCATGGCATGTGGGATCTTCCTTGGACCAGGGATCAAACTCATGTTTCCCACATTGGCAGGATTCTTTGCCACTGAGCCACCAGGGAAGCCCCCCTCCTGGATTTTTTTTTTCAAGTACTAGAGATGAATTTGCCATTGATTTCATCTCTACTATCACAATAGCTGCATTTTGCTGTTTGTTTCCAAAAGAATACATTCAGAAGTACAACAGAAATTTAATTATTTATATTTAAATTAAACACATTTTTAAATGAAATATTTTTATGGTAAATATATGTGATTATTTGCTGTATTTTCTTGCTTTTAGGTACAAAATTCCCTATACAGATTTGCACTTTACAGCTTACCTACTTTAAAGTCTGGGGGTTCCCTATTTTATTTTGAGTTGTGTATGGCAGAATGAATTGCAGTGGTACATAAGGAATAGTAACTTGGGGATGAGGGAATGGGAAAGGGGAAAGGGTCAGAGTTGTCACTGACCTTCCGTGCTGATATTCTCCTGTCTTAAGAAGGCATCTCTTGTTGAGGGGATAAGTAGGCTTAGTCCTAGGACTATGCTGGAGTATCCATTTCCCTCATGTTGTTGAGGACCCACCAATTGATGGTGCATTTGAAGGAATTACTAGTGAATGGTGGAACTGGTCCTTTCTCACATGAGACTAGTGATAATACTGAAGTGGGACATACAGTATTGAAAACCTCATAGCTAGCTCTCCTAGCTTTGCTGGTGATGGAGGCTAAGAGAATGCTAGGCAGGAAAATGGCTGTTCTAATGATGGCATGGTCCTAGGGAGCTCAGATCTTCTAAAGTGTCCATCGTGGTTCTTGGTCTGTGACTTTGGATGGAGACACCACCTTTCGTCTTTCTTCTCACAGGTTGATATTTGCCTTGAGTCCCTTCCCCTTACTAACTGTCCCACCAACCCTCCTCTGTAATTCCTTCTCCTTTAAGTCATTTTCTTTACTTAATAAACTTCTGTTGAGCATCATCTATATTCCCCATGCAAAGACCACCAGGAGTGCACATACAGTAGAACAAAGTTATGTTGATTGGCTTGCTGCAATGATATAGTACATGATGGGGAAACATTAAGAGGTGCTCGCTAAAGAATTTGGGTTTGTGTTAGGTAATTTTGGGGTAGGGCTCAAGTGAAGTGAAAGTTGCTGAGTCATGTCCGACTCTTTGCGACCCCATGTACTATACAGTCCATGGAATTCTCCAGGCCTGAATACTGGAGTGAGTAACCTTTCCCTTCTCCAGGGAATCTTTCCAACCTAGGGATCGAACCCAGGTCTCCTGCATTGCAGGTAGATTCTTTACCTGCTGAGCCACAAGGGAAGGCCAAGGGTTCAAGGAAATGAAGTTTTCTTTTGGATGGGGAACTAAAAGAAAACGGAGGTACTTCTGTGATAGGGTATCTTAATTTTTAATGAGAAAACAGAAGCAATGGGACAAGGCTAAAAGCTAATTGAGTTAGACATTATGGAATTGAGTTGAATTGAATTGAGTATGAAATTGAGAATAGTATGAAAAGATGAAAAGATATGACACTGAAAGATGAATACCCCAGGTTAGTAGGTGCCCAAAATGCTACTGGAGAAGAGAGGAGAAAGAGCTCCAGAAAGAATGAAGAAGCTGAGCCAAAGCAAAAATAATGCCCAGTTGTGGATGAGACTTGTGATGGAGGTAAATTCTGATGCTGTAAAGAACAATATTGCATAGGAACCTGAAATGTTAGGTCCATGAATCAAGGTAAACTGGAAGTGGTCAAACAGGAGATGGCAAGAGTGAACATCAACATTTTAAGAATCAGTGAACTAAAATGGACTGGAATGGGCGAATTTAATTCAGATGATCATTATATCTACTACTGCAGGCAAGAATCCCTTAGAAGAAATGGAGTATCCTCCATAGTCAACAAAAGAGTCTGAAGTGTAGTACTTGGGTGCAATCTCAAAAATGACTGATCTCTGTTCATTTCCAAGGCAAACCATTCAATAGCATGGTAATCCAAGTCTATGCCCCAACCACTAATGCCAAAGAAGCTGAAGTTGAATAGTTCAATGATGACCTACAAGACTTTCTAGAACTAACACCAAAAAAAAAAAAAAAAAAAAAAAAGATGTCCTTTTCATCATAGGGTACTGAAATGCAAAAGTAGGAAGTCAAAAGATATCTGGAGTAACAGACAAGTTTGGCCTTGAGTACAAAATGAAGCAGGGCAAAGGCTAGTAGAGTTTTGCCAATAGAACGTCATAGCAAACATCCTCTTCCAACAACACAAGAGACAACTCTACGCATGGACATCACCAGATAGTCAATACTGAAATCAGATTGATTATATTCTTTGCAGCAGAAGATGGAGAAGCTCTATAAGAGTCAGCAAAAACAAGACTGGAAGCTGAATGTGGCTCAGATCATGAACTTCTTATTACAAAATTCAGACTTAAATTGAGTAAAGCAGGGAAAACCACTATTCATTCAAGTATGACCTAAATCAAATCCCTTACAATTACACAGTGGAAGTGACAAATAGATTCAAAAGATTACATCTGATTGACAGAGTGCCTCAAGAACTATGGGCTGAGGTTTGTAACACTGAACAGGAGGTTCACTGAAACCATTCCCAAGTAAAAGATATGCAAAAAGACAAAATGATTGTCTGCGGAGACCTCATAAATAGCTGAGAAAAGAAAGGAGGTGAAAGACAAAGGAGAAAAGGAGAAATATTTCCATGTGAATGCAGAGTTCCAAAGAATAGCAAGGAGAGATAAGAAAGCCTTCCTAAGAGATCAATGTAAAGAAACAGAGTAAAACAATAGAATGAGAAAAACTCAGTTCAGTTCAGTCGCTCAGTTGTGTCTGACTCTTTGCGACCCCATGAATCGCAGGACACCAGGCCTCCCTGTCCATCACTAACTCCCGGAGTTCACCCTGACTCACTTCCATCGAGCCACTGATGCCATCCAGCCATCTCATCCTCGGTCGTTCCCTTCTCCTCCTGCCCCCAATCCCTCCCAGCATCAGTCTTTTCCAATGAGTCAACTCTTCGCATGAGGTGGCCAAAGTACTGGAGTTTCAGCTTTAGCATCGTTCCTTCCAAAGAACACCCAAGGCTGATCTCCTTCAGAATGGACTGGTTGGATCTCCTTGCAGTCCAAGGGACTCTCAAGAGTCTTCTCCAACACCATAGTTCAAAAGCATCAATTCTTCAGTGCTCAGCTTTCTTTACAGTCCAACTCTCACATCCATACATGACCACAGGAAAAACCACAGCCTTGACTGCACAGACCTTTGTTGGCAAAGTAATGTCTCTACTTTTCAATATGCTATCTAGGTTGGTCATAACTTTTCTTCTAAGGAGTAAGCATCTTTTAATTTCATGGCTGCAATCACCATCTGCAGTGATTTTGGAGCCCCCCCAAATAAAGTCTGACACTGTTTCCACTGTTTCCCCATCTATTTCCCATGAAGTGATGGGCCCAGATGCCATGATCTTCGTTTTCTGAATGTTGAGCTTTAAGCCAACTTTTTCACTCTCCTCTTTCACTTTCATCAAGAGGCTTTTGAGTTCCTCTTCACCCTCTGCCATAAGGGTGGTGTCATCTGTATATCTGAGGTTATTGATATTTCTCCTGGCAATCTTGATTCCAGCTTGTGCTTCTTCCAGCCCAGCGTTTCTCATGATGTACTCTGCATATAAGTTAAATAAGCAGGGTGACAATATACAGCCTTGATGTACTTCTTTCCTATTTGGAATCAGTCTGTTGTTCCATGTCCAGTTCTAACTGTTGCTTCCTGACCTGCATATAGGTTTCTCAAGAGACAGGTCAGGTGGTCTGGTATTCCCATCCCTTGAAGAATTTTTCAGTTTATTGTGATCCACACAGTCAAAGGCTTTGGCATAGTCAATAAAGCAGAAGTAGATGTTTTTCTGGAACTCTCTTCCTTTTTTGATGATCCAGTAGATGTTGGCAATTTGATTTCTGGTTCCTCTGCCTTTTCTAAAACCAGCTTGAACATCTGGAAGTTCATGGTTCACATATTGCTGAAGCCTGGCTTGTAGAATTTTAAACATTTCTTTACTGGTGTGTGAGATGAGTGCAATTGTGCAATAGTTTGAGCATTCTTTGGCATTGCCTTTCTTTGAGATTGGAATGAAAGCTGACCTTTTCCAGTCCTGTGGGCACTGCTGAGTTTTCCAAATTTGCTGGCATATTGGAGTGCAGCACTTTCAGAGCATCATCTTTCAGGATTTGAAACAGCTCAACTGGAATTCCATCACCTCCACTAGCTTTGTTCATAGGGATGCTTTCTAAGGTCCACTTGACTTCACAATCCAGGATGTCTGGCTTTAGGTGAGTGATCACACCATCGTGATTATCTTGGTCTTGAAGATTTTTTTTGTACAGTTTTTCTGTGTATTCTTGCCACCTCTTCTTAATATCTTCTGCTTCTGTTAGGTCCATACCATTTCTGTCCTTTATTGAGCCCATCGTTGCATGAAATGTTCCCTTGGTATCTCTAATTTTCTTGAAGAGATCTCTAGTCTTTCCCATTCTGTTTTTTCCCTCTATTTCTTTGCACTGATCTCTGAAGAAGGCTTTCTTATCTCTTCTTTCTATTCTTTGGAACTCTGCATTCAGATGCCTATATCTTTCCTTTTCTCCTTTACTTTTCACTTCTCTTCTTTTCACAGCTATTTGTAAGTCCTCCCCAGACAGCCATTTTGTTTTTTTTTGCATTTCTTTTCCACGGGGATGGTCTTGATCCTGTCTTCTGTACAATGTCACAAACCTCAGTCCTTTGTTCTTCAGGCACTCTATCTATCAGATCTAGCCCTTAAATGTATTTCTCACTTCCACTGTATGAAATTATATGAAATGTATAATCATAAGGGATTTGATTTAGGTCATACCTGAATGGTCTAGTGGTTTTCCCTACTTTCTGGGAAAGACTAGAGATCTCTTAAGGAAAATTAGAGATACCAAGGGCACTTTTCATGCAAAGCTAGTCACAATGAAGAACAGAAATGGTATGGACCTAGCAGAAGCAAAAGATATGAAGAAGAACTGTAAAAAAAAATTTCTTAATGACCCAGATAACCACGATGGTGTGATCACTCACCTAGAGCCAGACATCCTGGAATGTGAAGTCAAGTGGGCCTTAGGAAGCATCACTATGAACAAAGCTAGTGGAGGTGATGGAATTCCAGCTGAGCTATTTCAAATACTAAAAGATGATGCCATTAATGTGCTACACTCAATATGACAGCAAATTTGGAAAATCAGCAGTGGCTGCAGGACTGGAAAAGGTCCATTTTCATTCCAATCCCAAAGAAAGACAATGCCAAAGAATGTTCAAACTATCACACAACTGCACTCATCTCACAGAATAGCAAAGTAAGGCTCAAAATTCTCACAGGTAGGCCTCAGCAATACGTGAACCATGAACTTCCAGATGTTCAATCTGGTTTTAGAAAAGGCAGAGGAACCAGAGGTCAAATTGCCAGTATCTGGTGGATCACAGAAAAAGCAAGAGGATTCCAGAAAAGTAATCTACTTCTGCTTTATTGACTACACTAAAGCCTTTGACTCTGTGGATCACAATAATCTGTGGAAAATTCTTAAAATATTTGAATGCCAAACCACCTTACCTGCCTCCTGAGAAATCTGTGTACAGATCAAGAAGCAACAATGAGAATCAGACATGGAACAACAGACTGATTCCAAATCAGGAAAGGAGTATGTCAAGGCTATATATTGTCACCTTGTTTATTTAACTTATATGCAGAGTACATCCTGTGAAATGCCAGGCTGGATGGAGCACAAGCTGGAATCAAGATTGCTGAGAGAAAATACAATAGCCTTGGATATGCATATGACATCACCCTTATGGCAGAAAGTGAAGAGGAACTAAAGAGCCTCTTGATGAAGATGAAAGAGAAGAATGAAAAATTGGCTTAAAACTCAAACATTCAAAGGACTAGGATTGTGGCATCCAGTCCTATAATTTCATGGCAAATAGATGGGGAAACAATGGAAACAGTGACAGACTTTATTTTCTTGGGCTCCAAAAATCACTGCAGATGGTTACTGCAGCCATGAAACTAAAAAGACACTTGCTCCTTGGAAGAACAGCTACAAGCAACCTAGATAGCATATTAAAAAGTGGAGACATTACTTTTCTGACAAAGATTCTTTTGACAAAGTATAGTCAAAACTATGGTTTTTCCAGTAGTCATATCTGATGTGAGAGTTGGAGTATAAAGAAAGCTGACTGCAGATGAATTAATGCCTTCAAACTGTGGTGTTGGAGAAGACTCTTGAGAGTCCCTTGGACTGCAAGGAGATCCAACCAGTCCATCCTACAGGAAATCAACCCTGAATATTCATTTGAAAGACTGATGATGAGCTGAAGCTCCAGTATTTTGGCCACCTGATGCAAGGAGCCGACTCATTGGAAAAGACCATGATGCTGAGAAAGATTGAAGGCAGGAGGGGAAGGGGATAACAGAGGATGAGATGGTTGGATGGCATCATGGACTCAATGGACATGAGTTTGAGCAAGCTCTGGGTGATAGTGAAGTACAGGGAGCCTGGCATGCTGCAGTCCATGGGGTCACAAAGAGTGGGACATGACTGAGTGACTGAAGTGAACTAAAAGATCTAATTCAAAGAGAAGGAGCATTTCTTTATGTTGGCTGAGAAAAGGG
>NW_017216169.1:0-13378 GCF_001704415.2 Capra hircus
GGTACTTCTGGAGTCGTCACCACCGGGAGTCAGTCCTCGTCTCGAGTGGGGGCTGACGTGCGCTTTCCTCCCGAGTGTAAGCAGCAGGCTTGTCACGCCTTCCCTCCGCCGTGTCAAGGATCTTGTTGGCTTTTCGCCTCGCAGGCTTTCCCAACGAGTCTTTCCCATTGAAGGCTTTCCCACAGGGCTGTTCCCACGTGCCACCATGGTGTGAGGTCGATCCTCGCTTTGAAAGTCGACGCCAACTGCAGGAACACAGGTTTCCCTGAATGGACTGAGACGGATCTGGGGACTCTGCGGATATGTGGCGCACGACCCTGCCGAGTTCCTCTCGCCTCTCCTGTTGGAGGAGCGGCCTCCTCATTGAGATGGGCGGTTTTTTTTTTCCACGGGAACGCCGGCAATTCTTTCCGACCACCAGGGAAAAGATCCCTCCTTCTCGAGTACGGGGAAGGCGGAAACGCGCTTCCTATGGCATGTGGCGGAACACCTCGTGCTTCTTCGGAGTGGAGATTCGTTGGTTATTGGGCAATTCTTTGAGGCCGACAAGGTGGTGAAGCGACCCTTTGCGAAGTCAGATGCGTTAGAGTGTGATTAAGCCTCGAATGCCTCAGCGGAAAATGGGTTTCATCTCGCCGGGACGGGGAAACCTCCTGATTTTTTCTCGAGTTGGCAGGTTGCTCTCGGCTTACGACGGACCTCAGGACCGATCTGTGCGCCTCAGGAAAAGGCATTCCCCATGCGGAGGTTTGCTCGGGGCCACTCGGATTCTCTCCCGCTCGGATCCGGGGCCTAAGATCTCTGTTGGAGCGCGTCGAAACCTGAGGATTCCTCTCCAGTGCTGAATGAGATCTGGGGTACTTCTGAGTCTCTCCCAGGGAGTCAGTCCTCGTCTTAGGAGCTGGGTCATGCACGTGCCGCTTTCCTCTCGCAGTTTGTAGCAGCGGATGTCACGCTGGCTCTTAAGACTTGGTGTGGCGTCGGTATGACCGCGGATTCCTGAGATTCCTTCTTTCCATTGCTGACATTGATCTTGGGGTAGTTCTGAGTTCTCCCCAGGGGAGTCCAGTTCCTCGTCTCGAAGTGGGGCCCTACACGGCGCTTTCCTCCCGAGCTTTGAAGCAGCAGTTCACGCTTCACTTCGCTTGGATCAAGGAATCTGTTGGCTTTACCCTCGAGGCCTTTCCCACAGGCATGTCCCCACGTGCCACCGTGTGTGAGTCGATCCTCGGCTTCAAAGTGGCAGGCGAGTACAGGGAAGCACAGGTTTCCCTGGAATGGAAGTTGAGTATCTGCGGGGACTCTGGGAATGGTGGCACGACCCTGGAGCTTCCTCTCGCCTTTTCCTGTGTGAGAGCGCCTCCTCTTTCAGATGCGACCGGGAACACCGAATCTTCCGAGCACGCACAGAAAGGATCCCTCCTCTCGAGCTAGGAGGGCGGAAACGGGTCTCCTCTGGAATTGTGGGCAGGGGCTTCGCGTTGCTTCCTCTCTCAAGTTCGAGACGCGGTATGTACGGGGAACTTCTTGAGGTTATCAGTAAAGTTCGGCAATGACCCTTTTTGGAATTCCCAGGAGGTTTATTAGGTGTATTCAAGCCCGGAGACGCCTTCAACGGCAAATGGCTTTCATTTCTCGCCTGGAGGGAGAACCCCTGGATTTTCCCGATTGCGCGCAGCTGTGCTCTCCAACTTGTAACGATGGCGGACCCCAGCGGACGCCGCTCTGCGTGGCCCATCAGGAAAAGGCCATCCCGACTTGGCGTCTCTTATCCTCTTGTATCTGGGGCCTCAAGATGAGTGGAGCGGTTGCAATGAGATCAGTCCACAGGATCTTGGAAGAGTTCAGGGCGTCAGTCCTGTCCCGAGGGGCCGTACGTGTTCCTCTCTAGCAGAACGTCGTGGATCAAGGATGTGTTCGATTTCCCACGAGGCTTTCCACGAGGCTTTCCCACAGGGATGTCCCACGTGCCACCATGGTGTGAGTCGATCCTCAGCTTGAAAGTCGAACGCAGTGCTGGGAAAACAGGTTTCCCTGGAATGGACTGAGACATCTGGGGGACTCTGGGAAATGGTGGCACGATCCCTGGAGTTCCTCTCGCCTTCCTGTGGACGAGCGCCTCCATCTTGAGATGACGACGGGAATCGCGGGAATTCTTTCCCGACCACGCAGGGAAAGATCCCTCCTCTCGAGACTATGAGGCGGAAACGGGGCTACCTATGGATGTGGGCGGAACTCTCGTGCTTCCTCTCGAGTGGAGACGGGTATGTCGGGAACTTCTTGAGTTGCAGCAAGGGTGTGAAGGACCCTTTGGAAGTTCCAGAGGTTAGGTGTGATTAGCCTCGAGATGCGCCTCAGCGGAAATGGGCTCTCATCTCGCCTGGAGGGGGAGAACCTCCTGGAATTTTCTCGAGTTGCGGCAGGTGCTCTCGACATTTACGACTGGGGACCTCAGGACCCGCTCTGGTGGCCTCAGGAAAGGCCAGTCCCCATGCGAGTTGCTCGGGGCCACTCGGGATTCCTCTCCCGTCGATGCCGGGGCCTAAGATCCTTGTGTGGAGCCGGTGCCCGCACCTGAGGATTCCTCTCCAGTGCATGACATGGATCTGGGGTACTTCTGAGTCTCCCCAGGGGAGTCAGTCCTCGTCTCAGAGTGGGGTCATGCACGTGCGCTTTCCTCTCCGAGTTGTAGCAGCAGTGTCACGCTGGCTTAAGACCTTGTGGCGTCGATGCGGATCCTGAGGATTCCTCTCCATGCTGACATGGATCTTGGTAGTTCTGAGTCTCCCCAGGGAGTCAGTCCTCGTCTCGAGTGGCCTACACGTGCGCTTTCCTCCGACTGAAGCAGCAGTGTCCGCTTCACTTCGCTTGATCAAGGAATCTGTGCTTTCCCCACAGGGCTGTCCCACGTGCCACCGTGGTGTGAGTCGATCCTGCGGCTTCAAAGTCGGAGGCAGTACCAGGGAAAGCAGGTTTCCCTGGAATGGAGTGAGATATCTGGGGGACTCTGGGATATCGTGGCACGACCCTGGAGTTCCTCTCGCCTTTCCTGTGGAGAGCGCCTCCTCTTCAGATGCGACGGGAACACCGGGAATTCTTTCCCGGAGCACGCACAGAAAGGATCCCTCCTCTCGAGCTAGGAGGCGGAAACGGGGTCTCCTCTGGATGTGGGCAGGGCTCGCGTGCTTCCTCTCAAGTGGAGACGGGTATGTCGGGGAACTTCTTGAGTTTCAGTAAAGGTGGGAATGACCCTTTGGAAGTTCCAGAGGTTAGGTGTGATTAGCCTCGAGACGCCTCAACGCAAATGGGCTTCATCTCGCCTGGAGGGGAGAACCCCCTGGATTTTCCCGAGTTGCGGCAGGTGCTCTCCACTTTACGATGGGGACCCCAGGGACCCGCTCTGGTCGCCTCAGGAAAGGCCAGTCCCCATGCGAGTTGCTTGGGGCTCTCGGTATTCTCTCCCTGTCGATCCTGGGGCCTAAGACCTTGAGTGGAGTCCGGTGCCGTAACCTGAGGATTGCTCTCCAGTCCCGACATGGATCTTGGGATACTTCTGGAGTCTCCCCAGGGGCGTCCAGTCCTCGTCTCGAGTGGGGGCCTGTACGTGCGCTTTCCTCTCGAGTGTAGCAGCAGTGTCACGCTTCCCTTCGCCTGGATCAAGGGATCTGTGGCTTTCCGCTCGAGGCTTTCCCACGAGACTTGCCCATGAGGCTTTCCCACAGGGCTGTCCCACGTGCCACCATGGTGTGAGTCGATCCTCGGCTTGAAAGTCGACGCAATGCAGGGAAACCAGGTTTCCCTGGAATAGACTGAGACATCTGGGGGACTCTGGGATATGGTGGCACGACCCTGGAGTTCCTCTCGCCTTTCCTGTGGAGAGCGCCTCCTCTTGAGATGCGTCGGAAACGCCGGCAATTCTTTCCCGACCACCCAGGGAAAGGATCCCTCCTCTCGAGATAGGAGGCGGAAAGGGACTCCTCTGGATTTGGGCGGAACACCCAGGCTTCCTCTCGAGTGGAGATTCGTATGTTTTGGAACTTCTTGAGTTGCAGCAAGGGTGTGAAGGACCCTTTGGAAGTTCCAGATGTTAGATGTGATTAGCCTCGAGATGCCTCAGCGGAAATGGGTCTCATCTCGCCTGGAGGGGAGAACCTCCTGAATTTTCTCGAGTTGCGGCAGGTGCTCTCGGCTTACGACGGGACCTCAGGGACCCGCTCTGGTGGCCTCAGGAAAGGCCAGTCCCCATGCGAGTTGCTCGGGGGCCACTCGGGATTCCTCTCCCGTCGATTCCGGGGCCTAAGATCTTGTGTGGAGCCGGTGCCGAAACCTGAGGATTCCTCTCCAGTGCTGAATGGATCTGGGGGTACTTCTGAGTCTCCCCAGGGGAGTCAGTCCTCGTCTAGAGTGGGTCATGCACGTGCGCTTTCCTCTCGAGTTGTAGCAGCAGTGTCACGCTGGCTTAAGACCTTGTGTGGCGTCGATGCCGGATCCTGAGGATTCCTCTCCAGTGCTGACATGGATCTTGGGGTAGTTCTGAGTCTCCCCAGGGGAGTCAGTCCTCGTCTCGAGTGGGGGCCTACACGTGCGCTTTCCTCCCGAGCTGAAGCAGCAGTGTCACGCTTCACTTCGCTTGGATCAAGGAATCTGTGGCTTTCCCTCGAGGCTTTCCCACAGGGCTGTCCCACGTGCCACCGTGGTGTGAGTCGATCCTCGGCTTCAAAGTGGAGGCAGTACAGGGAAAGCAGGTTTCCCTGGAATGGAGTGAGATATCTGGGGGACTCTGGGAATGGTGGCACGACCCTGGAGTTCCTCTCGCCTTTCCTGTGGAGAGCGCCTCCTCTTCAGATGCGACGGGAACACCGGGAATTCTTTCCCGAGCACGCACAGAAAGGATCCCTCCTCTCGAGCTAGGAGGCGGAAACGGGTCTCCTCTGGATGTGGGCAGGGCTCGCGTGCTTCCTCTCAAGTGGAGACGGGTATGTCGGGGAACTTCTTGAGTTTCAGTAAAGGTGGGAATGACCCTTTGGAAGTTCCAGAGGTTAGGTGTGATTAGCCTCGAGACGCCTCAACGCAAATGGGCTTCATCTCGCCTGGAGGGGAGAACCCCCTGGATTTTCCCGAGTTGCGGCAGGTGCTCTCCACTTACGATGGGGACCCCAGGGACCCGCTCTGGTGGCCTCAGGAAAGGCCAGTCCCCATGCGAGTTGCTTGGGGGCCTCTCGGTATTCCTCTCCTGTCGATCCTGGGGCCTAAGACCTTGAGTGGAGTCGGTGCCGTAACCTGAGGATTGCTCTCCAGTCCCGACATGGATCTTGGGATACTTCTGGAGTCTCCCCAGGGGCGTCAGTCCTCGTCTCGAGTGGGGGCCTGTACGTGCGCTTTCCTCTCGAGTGTAGCAGCAGTGTCACGCTTCCCTTCGCCTGGATCAAGGGATCTGTGGCTTTCGCTCGAGGCTTTCCCACGAGACTTGCCCATGAGGCTTTCCCACAGGGCTGTCCCACGTGCCACCATGGTGTGAGTCGATCCTCGGCTTGAAAGTCGACGCAATGCAGGGAAACCAGGTTTCCCTGGAATAGACTGAGACATCTGGGGGACTCTGGGAATGGTGGCACGACCCTGGAGTTCCTCTCGCCTTTCCTGTGGAGAGCGCCTCCTCTTGAGATGCGTCGGAAACGCCGGCAATTCTTTCCCGACCACCCAGGGAAAGGATCCCTCCTCTCGAGATAGGAGGCGGAAAGGGACTCCTCTGGATTTGGGCGGAACACCCAGGCTTCCTCTCGAGTGGAGATTCGTATGTTTTGGAACTTCTTGAGTTGCAGCAAGGGTGTGAAGGACCCTTTGGAAGTTCCAGATGTTAGATGTGATTAGCCTCGAGAGGACTCAGCGGAAATGGGCCTCATCTCGCCTGGAGGGGAGAACCTCCTGTATTTTCTCGAGTTGCGGCAGGTGCTCTTGACTTACGACGTGGACCGCAGGGACCCGCTCTGGTGGCCTCAGGAAAGGCCAGTCCCTATGTGAATTGCTCGGGGCCTCTCGGGATTCCTCTCCCGTCGATGACGGGGCCTAAGACCTTGTGTGGAGTCGGTGCTGGAACCTGAGGATTCCTCTCCAGTGCTGACATGGATTTGGGGTAATTCTGGAGTCTCCACGGGGGAGTCAGTCCTCGTCTCGAGTGGGGGCATGCACGTGCCCTGAAATATCCGTCTCCACTCGAGAGGAAGCACGAGCGTCCCGCCCACATTCAGAGGAGCCCCGTTTCCGCCTCCTAGCTCGACAGGAGGGATCCTTTCCCTGCGTGGTCGGGAAAGAATTCCCGGCGTTCCCATCGCAACTCAAGAGGAGGCGCTCTCCAAAGGAAAGGGGAGAGGAAGTCCAGGGTCATGCCACCATTCCCAGAGTCCCCCAGATGTCTCAGTCCATTCCAGGGAAACCTGTTGTCCGTGCACTGCCTCGACTTTCAAGCCGAAGATAGACTCACACCACGGTGGCACGTGGGACAGCCCTGTGGGAAAGCCTCGTGGGAAAGCCTCGTGCCGTGGGAAAGCCTCGAGGGAAAGCCACAGATCCATTGACCCACGCGAAGGGAAGCGTGACACTGCTGCAAAAGCTAGGGAGGAAAGCGCACGTGCGTGCCCCCACTCGAGACGAGGACTGACTCCCCTGGGGAGACTCCAGAAGTACCCCAAGATCCATGTCAGCACTGGAGAGGAATCCTCAGGTTCTGGCACTGACTCCACACAAGGTATTAGGCCCCAGCATCGACGGGAGAGGAATCCCGAGAGTCCCCGAGCAACTCGCATGGGCACTGGCCTTTCCTGAGGCCATCAGAGCGGGTCCCTGCGGTCCCCGTCGTAAGTCGAGAGCACCTGCCGCAACTCGAGAAAATCCAGGAGGTTCTCCCTCCAGGCGAGAGAAGGCCCATTTCCGCTGAGGCGTCTCGAGGCTAATCACAACTATCCTCTGGAACTTCCAAAGGGTCCTTCACACCCTTGCTGCAACTCAAGAAGTTCCCCTGCATTCCCGTCTCCACTCGAGAGGTTGCACGAGAGTCCCGCCGACATCCAGAGGAGCCCCGTTTCCGCCTCCTAGCTCGAGAGCAGGGATCCTTTCCCTGCGGGTTCGGGAAAGAATTCCCGGCGTTTCCGTCGCATCCCAAGAGGAGGCGTTCTCCACAGGAAACGCGAGAGGAACTCCAGGGTCGTGCCACCATTCCCAGAGTCCCCCAGATGTCTCAGTCCATTCCAAGGAAACCTGTTTTCCCTGCACTGCCTCGACTTTCAAGCCGAGGATCGATTCACACCACGGTGGAAAATGGGACAGCCATGTGGGAAAGCCTCGAGGGAAATCCACATATCTCTTGATCCACGCGAAGGGAAGCGTGACACTGCTGCTACAGCTCGGGACGAAAGCGCACGTGCATGCCTCCACTTGAGACGAGGACTGACTCCCCTGGGGAGACTCCAGAAGTACCCCAAGATCCTTGTCAGCACTGGAGAGGAATCCTCAGGTTCCGGCAAAGACTCCACACAAGGTCTTAGGCCCTGACATCAACGGGAGAGGAATCCCGAGAGGCCCCCGAGCAACTCGCATGGGGACTGGCCTTTCCTGAGGCCACCAGAGCGGGTCCCTGAGGTCCCCGTCTTAAGTCGAGACTACCTGCCGCAACTCGAAAAATCCAGGAGGTTCTCCCCTCCAGGCGAGATGAGGCTCATTTCTGCTGAGGCGTCTCGAGGCTAATCACACCTCACCTCTGGAACTTCCAAAGGGTCCTTCACACCCTTGCTGCAACTCAAGAAGTTCCCTGACATACCCGTCTCCACTCGAGAGGAAGCACGAGAGTCCCGCCCACATCCAGAGGAGCTCCGTTTCCGCCTCCTAGCTCGAGAGGAGGGATCCTTTCACTGCGTGTTCAGGAAAGAATTCCCGGTGTTCCCGTCGCATCTCAAGAGGAGGCGCGCTCCACAGGAAAGGCGAGAAGAACTCCAGGGTCGTGCCACCATTCCCAGAGTCCCCCAGATGTCTCAGTCCATTCCAGGGAAACCTATTTTCCCTGCACTGCCTCGACTTTCAAGCCGAAGATCGACACACACCACGGTGGCACGTGGGACAGCCCTGTGGGAAAGCCTCGTGGGAAAGCCTCGTGGGAAAGCCTGGTGGGAAAGCTTAGAGGGAAAGCCACAGATCCCTTGATCCAATGAAGGGAAGCGCCACAAGGCTGCTACAGCTTGGGAGGAAAGCGCACGTGCATGCCCCCACTCGAGACGAGGACTGACTCCCCTGGGGAGACTCCAGAAGAACCCCAAGATCCATGTCAGCACTGGAGAGGAATCCTCAGGTTCCGGCACCGACTCCACACAAGATCTCAGGCCCCAGCATTGACGGGAGAGGAATCCCGAGAGGCCCCCGAGCAACTCGCATGAGGACTGGCCTTTCCTGAGGCCACCAGAGCGGGTCCCTGAGTTCCCCGTCGTAAGTCGAGAGCTCCTGCTGCAACTCGAGAAATTTCAGGAGGTTCTCCCCTCCAGGCGAGATGAGGCCCATTTCCGCTGAGGCGTCTTGAGGCTAATCACATCTAACATCTGGAACTTCCAAAGAGTCCTTCACACCCTTGCTGCAACTCAAGAAGTTCCCCGACATACCCGTCTCCACTCGAGAGGAAGCACGAGAATCCCGCCACATCCAGAGGAGCCCCATTTCCGCCTCCTAGCTCGAGAGGAGGGATCCTTTCCCTACGTGGTGGGGAAAGAATTCCCGGCGTTCCCGTCTCATTTCAAGAGGGGCGCTCTCCACAGGAAAGGCGAGAGTAACTCTAGGGTCGTTCCACCATTCCCAGAGTCCCCCAGATATCTCAGTCCATTCCAGGGAAGCCTGTTTTCCCGGCACTGCCTCTACTTTCAAGCCGATGATCGACTCACTTCATGGTGGAACGTGGGACACCCCTTTGGGAAAGCCTCGGGGGAAAGCCTCGAGGGAAACCCACAGATCCCTTGATCCACGCGAAGGGAAGCGTGATACTGCTGCTCGAGCTCGAGGGAAAGCGCACGTGCATGCCCCCACTGGAGACGAGGACTGACTCCCTTGGGGAGACTCCAGAAGTACCCCAAGATCCATGTCAGCACTGGAGAGGAATCCTCAGGTTCCGGCACTGACTCCACACAAGGTCTTAGGCCCCGGCCTCGACGGGAGAGGAATCCCGAGAGGCCCCCGAGCAACTCGCATGAGGACTGGTCTTTCCTGAAGCCACAAGAGCGGGTCCCTGAAGTCCCCATCGTAAGTCGAGAGCACCTGATGCAACACGAGAAAATCCAGGAGGTTCTCCCTTCCAGGCGAGATGAGGCCGATTTCTGCTGAGGCGTCTCGAGGCTAATCACACCTAACTTCTGGAACTTCCAAAGGGTCCTTCACACCCTTGCTTCAACCCAAGAAGTTCCCCGACATACCCGTCTCCACTCGAGAGGAAGCACGAGAGTCCCGCCCACATCCAGAGGTGCTCCGTTTCCGCCTCCTAGCTCGAGAGGAGGGATGCTTTTTCTGCGTGGTCGGGAAAGAATTCCCGGTGTTCCCGTCGCATCTCAAGAGGGGGCGCTCTCCACAGGAAAGGCGAGAGGAACTCCAGGGTCGTGCCTCCATTCCCAGAGTCCCCCAGATGTCTCAGTCCATTCCAGGGAAACCTGTTTTCCTACACTTCCTCGACTTTCAAGCCGAGGATCGACTCAAACCACGGTGGCACGTGGGACACCCCTTTGGGAAAGCCTGGTGGGAAAGTCTCGAGGGAAAGCCACAGATCCCTTGATCCAAGCGAAGGGAAGCGTCGACATTGCCTACTACAGCTCGGGAGGAAAGCGCCCGTGCTTGCCCCCACTCGAGGCGAGGATTGACTCCCCTGGGGAGACTCCAGAAGTACCCCAAGATCCATGTCAGCACTGGAGAGGAATCCTCAGGTTCCGGCACCGAATCCACACAAGGTCTTAGGCACCGGCATCGAAGGGAGAGGAATCCTGAGAGGCCCCCGTGCTACAGGCATGGGGACTGGCCTTTCCTGAGGCCACCAGAGCGGATCGCTGTGGTCCCCGTCGTAGGTCGAGAGCACCTTCCGCAATTCGAAAAAATTCAGGAGGTTCTCCTTTGAAGGCGAGATGAGGACCATTTCCACTGAGGCCTCTGGAGGCTAATCACACCCAACCTCTGGAACTTCCAAAGGGTTCTTCACACACTTGCTGCAACTCAAGAAGTTCCCCAACATACCCGTCTCCCCTCAAGAGGAAGCACGAGAGTCCCGTCCACATCCAGAGGAGCCCCGTTTCCGCCTCATAGCTCGAGAGGAGGGATCCTTTCCCTGCGTGGTCGGGAAAGAATTCCTGGGATTTCCGTCGCATCTCAACAGTAGGCAATCTCCACAGGAAAGGCGAGAGGAACTCCAGGGTCGTGCCACCACTCCCAGTGTCCCCCAAATGTCTCAGTCCACTCCAGGGAAACCTGTTTTCCCTGCACTGCCTCGACTTTCAAGCCGAGGATCGACTCACACCACGGTGTCACGTGGGACAGCCTTGTGGGAAAGCCTCGTGGGAAAGCCTCGTGGGAAAGCCTCGTGGGAAAGCCTCATGGGACAGTCCCGAGGGAAAGCCACAGATCCCTTGATCCACGAGAAGGGAAGCATTACACTGCTGCTACAGCTCGGGAGGAAAACGCACGTGCCTGCGCCCTCTCGAGAGGAGGACTGACTCCCCTGGGGAGACTCCAGAAGTACCCCAAGATCCATGTCAGCACTGGAGAGGAATCCTCAGGTTCCTGCACCGACTCCAACAAGGTCTTAGGCCCCGGCAACGACGGGAGAGGAAACCCGAGAGGCCCCCGAGCAACTCGCATGGGGAATGGCCTTTCCTGAGGCCACCAGAGAGGGTCCCTGAGGTCCCCCGTCGTAAGTCGAGAGCACCTGCCGCAACTCGAAAAAATCCAAGATTTCTCCCCTCCAGGCGAGATGAGGCCCATTTCTGCTGAGGCGTCTCGAGGTTAATCACACCTAAACCTCTGGAACTTACAAACGGTTCTTCACAACCTTGCTGGCAACTCAAGAAGTTCCCCGACATAACCGTCTCCTCTCGAGAGAAAGTACGAGAGTCAAGCCCACATCCAGAGGAGTCCCGATTCCGCCTCCTAGCTCGAGAGGAGGGATCCTTTCCCTGCGTTGGTCGGGAAAGAGTTTTCAGGCATTCCCGTAGCATCTCAAGAGGAGTCGCTCTCCACAGGAAAGGCGAGAGGAACTCCAGGGTCGTGGCCACCATTCCCAGCGTCCCCAGATGTCTCAGTCCATTTCCAGGGAAAACCTGTTTTCCCTGCACTGCCTCGACTTTCAAGCCGAGGATCGACTCACACCACGGTGGCCACGTGGGACAGCCCTGTGGGAAAGCCTCGTGGGAAAGCCTCGAGGGAAAGGCCACAGATCCCTTGATCCACGCGAAGGGAAAGCGTGACTTTGCTGCTAAAGCTCGGGAGGAAAGCGCACCTGCATGCCCCCACTCGAGATGAGGACTGACTCCCCTGGGGAGACTCCAGAAGTACCCCAAGATCCACCATGTCACCACTGGAGAGTAATAGTCAGGTTCCGGCACCGACTCCACACAAGGTGTTAGGCCCCGGCATCGAAGGGAGAGGAATCCCGAGAGGCCCCCGAGCAACTCGCATGGGGACTGGCCTTTCCTGAGGCCACCAGAGCGGGTCCCTGAGGTCCCCGTCGTAAGTCGAGAGCCTGCCGCAACTCGAGAAAATCCAGGAGGTTCTCCCCTCCAGGCGAGATGAGGCCCATTTCCGCTGAGGCATCTCGAGCGAATCACACCTAACCTCTGGAACTTCGAAAGGATCCTTCACACCCTTGCTGCAACTCAAGAAGTTCCCGACATACCCATCTCCATTCGAGAGGAAGCACGAGAGTTCCGCCCACATCCAGAGGAGCCCCGTTTCCGCCTCATAGCTCGAGAGCAGGGATCCTTTCCCTGCGTGGTCCGGAAAGAATTCCCGGCGTTCCTGTCGCATCTCAAGAGGAGGCGCTCTCCACAGGAAAGGCGAGAGGAACTCCACAGGAAAGGCGAGAGCAACTCCAGGTTCGTGCCTCCATTCCAAGAGTCCCCAGATGTCTCAGTCCATTCCAGAGGAAACTGTTTTCCCTGCACTGCCTTAACTTTCACGCCAAGGATCGACTCACACCACGGTGGCACGTAGGACAGCCTTGTGGAAAACCTCCTGGGAAAGCGTCTTGGGAAAGCCTCGAGGGAAACCACAGGTTGATCCAAGTGACAGTAAACAGGAGGTTTTCCCCCCTCCTAGCCAATTCAGATTTGGGACCTGACTCAACACAGGTCTTAGCCTCGGCATCGTCTGGAGAGTAATCCCGAAAGTTCAGCTGATGTGTAAGGGTCCCTCATTCCCCACAAAGATGCGGAAAAATGGAACATCTGTATGTGAGTTAGACCCTAGTTTTTGCTCCCGCGTGGAGACGTTCCTGTGGGAAATTCTTGAGTTGTACAAGGGTTTGAAAGAGTCTTTGGAAATTCCAGATATTAGGTGTGATTAGCCTCGAGACGCCTCAGCGGAAAAGGGCCTCATCTCGCCTGGAGGGAGAACCTCCTGGATTTTGTTGAGTTGAGAGAGGTGCTCTCGAGTTACGAGTTGGACATCAGGGACGAGTTCTGTTGGGCTCAATAAAGTCCAGTCCTCATGCAAGCTGCTAGGAGGCCACTCGGGATTCGTCTCCCATCTATACCAGGGCCTGAGACCTTGTGTGGAGTCGGGGTCGGAACCTGAGGATTCCTCTCCAGTGCTGACATGGATCTTGGGGTACTTCTGGAGTCTACCCAGGGGAGTCAGCCTTCGTCTCGAGTGGGGGAATGCACGTGCGCCTTCCTCCCAAGCTGTAGCAGCAGTGTCACGCTTCCCCACGTGGATCAATGGATCTGTGGCTTTCCCTCGAGGCTTTCCCACGAGGCTTTCCCACAGGTCTGTTCCACGTGCCACCGTGGTGTGAGTCGATCCTCGCGTGATACTCGAGGCAGTGCAGGGAAAACAGGTTCCCCTGGAATGGACTGAGTCATCTGGGGGACTCTTGGAATGGTGGCACGACCCTGGAGTTCCTCTCGCCTTTCCTGTGGAGAGCATCTCCTCTTGAGATGCGACGGAACACCGGGAATTCTTTCCGGACCAATAAGGAAATGGATCCCTCATCTCGTGCTACGAGACTGAAACGGGGCTCCTCTGTATTTGGGCGGACGCTCCTGCTTTCTCTCGAGTGGAGACGGTATGTGGGGGAACTTCCTGAGTTTCGGCAAGGGTGTGAAGGACCCTTTATATGTTCCAGAGGTTTTGTGTGATTAGCCTCGAGATGACT
>NW_017216170.1:0-13377 GCF_001704415.2 Capra hircus
TCTCGTGGAACCTCTTGAGTTGCAGCTAGGGTGTGAAGGACCCTTTGGAAGTTCCAGAGTTAGGTGTGATTAGCCTCGAGACGCCTCAGCGGAAATGGGCCTCATCTCGCCTGAAGGGGAGAACCTAATGGATTTTCTCTAGTTGCAGCAGGTGCTCTCGACTTACGACGGGACCTCAGGGACCGCGCTCTGGTGGCCTCAGGAAGGCCAGGCGCCATGCGAGTTGCTCGGGGCCTCTCAGGATTCCTCTCCCTTCGATGCCGGGGCCTAAGACCTGTGTGGAGTCGGTGCCGGAACCTGAGGATTCCTCTCCAGTGTGGACACGGATCTTGGGGAACTTCTGGAGTCTCCCCAGGGGAGTTAGTCGTCGTCTTCGTGTGTCGGGGCATGAACGTGCGCTTTCCTCCCGAGCTGTAGCAGCAGCTGTCACGCTTCCCTTTGCATGGATCAAGGGATCTGTGGCTTTCCCTCGTGGCTTTCCCACGAGGCTTTCCCACAGGGATGTTTCATGTGCCATCGTGGTGTGAGTCGATCTTCGGCTAGAAATTCGAGGCAGTGCAGGGAAATCAGGTTTCCCTGAAATGGACTGAGACATCTGGGGGACTCTGGGAATGGTGGCACGACCCTGGAGTTCCTCTCGCCTTTCCTGTGGAGAGCGCCTCCTCTTGAGATGCGCCAGGAACGCCAGGAATTCTTTCCTGGCTACGCAGGGAAAGGATCCCTCCTCTCGAGCTAGGAGGCGGAAACGGGGCTCCTCTGGATGTGGGCGGGTCTCTGGTGCTTCCTCTCGTGTGGAGACGGGTATGTCGGGAACTTCCTGAGTTGCAGCAAGGGTGTGAAGGACCCTTTGGAAGTTCCAGAGGTTAGGTGTGCATTAGACTCGAGACGCCTCAGCGAAATGGGCCTCATGTCGCCTGCAGGGGAGAACTCCTGGATTTTCTCGAGTTTCAGCAGGTGCTCTCCAGTTACGACCGGGACTTATGTAACCCGCTCTGGTCCACTCAGGAAATGCCAGTCGACTTGCGAGTTGCTAAGGGGCTCTCGGGATTCCTCTCCGGTCGATGACGGCGGCTAAGACCTTGTTTGGAGTCGGTGCCCGAACCTGAGGTTTCCTCTCCAGTGCTAACATGGTTTCTTGGGGACTACTGGAGTCTCCACAGGGAGTCATCTTCGTCTCCAATGGGGCATGCACGTGCGCTTTTCTCCCGAGCATTAGGAGCAGAGTCAATTTTCCCGTTGGGTTTATCAAGGGGTTTCTTGTTTTCCCTCGAGGCTTTCCCACGAGGCTTTCCCACGAGGCTTTCCCACAGGGCTGTCCCACGTGCACCATCGTGTGAGTCGGTCCTCGCGTGAACGTCGAGGCAGTGCAGGGTAAACAAGTTGCTCTGGAAAGGACTGAGACATTCTGGGGACTCTTGGAATGGTGGAACGACCCTGGAGTTCCTCTCACCTTTCTTGTGGAGCGTGCCTCCTCTTGAGATGCGACAGGTACGACAGGAATTCTTTCCCGGCTCAATCAGGGAAAGGATCCTCACATTGAGCTAGAGGGGGAATTGGGGCTCCTCTGGATGTGGGTGGTACCCTGGTGATTCCTATGTAGTGGCGACGGGTCTCTCGTGGAACTTCTGAGTTGCAGCTACGGTGTGAAGGACCCTTTGGAAGTTCCAGAGGTTAGGTGAGATTAGCCTCGAGACGTCTCAGTGGAAATGGGCCTCATCTCGCCTGAAGGGGAGAATCTCCTTCATTTCTCGAGTTGTGGCAGGTGCTCTCGACTTACGACGGGGACCTCAGGACCCGTTCTGTTGGCCTTAGGAAAGACCAGTCCCCATGCGAGTTGCTAGAGGGCCTCTCGGGATTCCTCACTGGTACATGCCGGGGCCCAAGACCTTGTGTGGAGTGGGGGCCAGAACCTGAGTATTCCTCTCCAGTGCTGACTTTTTGGGATACTTCTGAAGTCTCCCAAGGGGAATCAGTCCTCGTCTCGAGTGGGCATGCGCATGCGCATGCCCCTTCCTCCCGAGCTGTAGCAGCAGTGTCATGCTTCCCGTCGCGTGGATCAATGGATCTGTGGCTTTTCCTCTAGGCTTTTCCTAGAGGCTTTCCCACGAGGCTTTCCCACAGGGCTGTCCCCCGTGCCACCGTGGTGTGAGGCGATCCTCGGCATGAAAGTTTAGGCACTCTGTAAAAACAAGATCCTCTGGAATGGACTGAGACATCTGGGGACGCTTGAAATGGTGGCACGACCATGGAGTTCCTCTCTCCCTTCCTGTGGAGAGCGCCTCCACCTGAGATGCGACGGAATGCCGGAAGTTCTTTCCCGACCAAGCAGGGAAAGGATCCCTCATCTCTAGCTAGGAGGAGAAACGGGGCTACTCTGGATGTGGGCAGGACCCTCGTGTTTCCTCTCGAGTGGAGATGGGAATGTCGGGAATTCTTGAGTTGCAGCAAGGGTGTGAAGGACCCTTTGGAAGTTCCAGAGATTAGATGTAATTAGCCTCGAGACACCTCATAGGAAATGGGCCTCATCTCGCCTGGAGGGGAGACCTCCTGGATTTTCTCGAGTTGCGGCAGGTGCTCCCGACTTACGACGGGGACCTCAGGGACCGCTCTGGTGGCTTCATCAAAGGCCAGTCCCCATGCCAGAGCTGGGGGCTTCTCTTGATAACTCTCCTGTTGATGCCCGGGCCGACAACTTGTGTGGATTCGGGGCCGGAACTGACGTTTCTCTGCAGTGCTGACATGGATATTGGTGTTCTTCTGGAGTCTCCCCTGGAGATCAATCCTCCTCTCAAGTGAGGCACGCACGTGTGCTTTCCTCCCGAGCTGTAGCAGCAGGGTCACGCTTCCCGTCGTGTGGATCAAGGATCTGTGGCTTTCCTGGAGGCTTTCCCACGAGGCTTTCTCACAGGGCTTTCCCTCGTGCCGCGTGGTGTGAGTTGATCCTCAGCGTGAAAGTCGAGGCAGTGCAGGGAAAACAGGTTCCTCTGGATTGGACTGATGCTGGGAGCCAGTATGAGGACTCCCGCCCGTGATAACGTCATGAGGAAGAAAGCTGACATAGGCATGGTGTGTTCAGACTTCAGGGACCCCTCTGGAAGTTCCTACGCACATACCCAACAAAAATCTGCTGGCTTTTTTGCTCTGCTTTTCCACTCTTCTGACATTTTCTGGAAAAGTCAATTCAGGGCTTTAGTCTTCAGATTTGAAAGAGTGTTTCAATCCAAAAACGCCCTCTGAATGCTTTCTAGCCTGCCTGCAGGACTCGTACGGCTGGACATGTGATTGTTTGAGGCCTCCTTCCCAGGAGGCACAGGAAGCTTAAAGCATCCTAGGAATGTAGGGGCATCCGAGGAGTCAAAATTTATAATAGGACTGATTAAAAGTTTCATTTTTTGGGTCAATGCTTGCTGCTAAATTTTTCATATCCTTTATTTTTAGATAGAGTTGGTATATTAAAAAAACAAGTAGTAGACCTGGTATTAGCAACATTAGATCTTTGAGTTAAGTACCTTCTTTGTTATAACCCACTGCACCTTTGTTTTATAGAGATGTAACTTTAATGCTTTAAGGAAATGCAGATTAAAGAAAAACACTTCAGAGGAAACAAAATTAACATTCATTAAGGAAGAGAGCCAAAAAGTGTTTAACAAGCCTCTTGGCCAGAAGATAATGTAAATCACCAGAGACCTTTTGTATACAAAATGATGTACAGAAAGAGTCTGGGGTGCGAACGCTACATAATTTTGTGTTACCCATTGAACTCCATGTTTTATCAAAAGTATAAAAGGCTTTATGAACAATAAAGGATGGGCCAGTTTCTCGGGCCAGTTTCTCGAACTAGTCTCTCGGCCATGGTTTCTTGAGACTCAGGCTCCCCCCATGTCTTTTTCTCTCTTTCTTCTTCTCTCCCTTTCCTTCTCTCTGCTTTTTACTTTAACTTCAGGCTGAATCTCCACCAGGGGCGTGGAGGCTCGCCAGGTCTACTTACTTGCCTGGCTGTTAAGACCTGCACGAAAGGGAGCTTAAGGTGTGGCACCCTTAGATATTCAAGCAGGGCTGGTGGCCCAACGTAGATGGTGAAAATTCCTTGTCTGGAATTTTATTGGCCTTCCACGTAAACCAAGATATTCAGCCCTTTTCCTCCAGTTAATCTTCTTACTACACTATAATTTCTTAATCTAATCTTACATTAATAAATAAAAAAGACTTTCCACGACAACGCCGTCCATCCGTCGAATTCCCTGGATCCAGCGGGGCTGGACCCCGGCAGACTGAGATATCTGGGGACTCTTGGAATGTGGCACGACCCTGGAGTTCCTCCGCCTTTCCTGTGGAGAGCGCCTCCTCATGAGATGCGACGGGAACACCGGGAATTCTTTCCCGAACATGCAGGGAAAGGATACCTGACCTCGAGGTATGAGGCGGAAACGGGGCTCCTCTGGATGTGGGCGGGATTCTCGTGCTTCCTCTCGAGTGGAGTCAGGTATGTCGGGGAACTTCTTCAGTTGCAGCAAGGGTGTGAAGGACCCTTTGGAAGTTCCAGATGTTAGGTATGGTTAGCCTCGAGACGCCTCAGAGGAAAAGGGCCTCATCTCGCCTGAGGGGAGAACCTCCTGGATTTTCTCGAGTTGCGGCAGGTGCTCTTGACTTACTACGGGGACCTCAGGACCCGCTCTGGTGGCCTCAGGAAAGGCCAGTCCCCATGCGAGTTGCTCTGGGGCCTCTCGGATTCCTCTCCCGTCGATGCCGGGACCTAAGACCCTGTGTGGAGTCGGTGCCGGAACCTGAGGTTTCCTCTCCAGTGCTGACATGGATCTTGGGGTACTTCTGGAGTCTCCCCAGGGGAGTTAGTCGTCTTCTTGTGGGGGCATGAACGTGCGCTTTCCTCCCGAGCTGTAGCAGCAGTGCAACGCTTCCCTTCGCATGGATCTTGGGATCTGTGGCTTTCCCTCGAGGCTTTCCCACGAGGCTTTCCCACAGGGCTGTCCCACTGCCATCGTGGTGTGAGTCGATCCTCGGCTAGAAATTCGAGGCAGTGCAGTGAAATCAGGTTTCCCTGAAATGGACTGAGACATCTGGGGACTCTGGGAATGGTGGCACGACCTGGAGTTCGTCTGCCTTTCCTATGAGAGGGCCTCCTCTGGAGATGCGACGGGAACGACGGGAATTCTTTTCACCAACACGCAGATAAAAGATCCCTCCTCTCGAGCTATGAGGCAGAAACGGGCTCCTCTGGATGTGAGAGGGACTCTGTGCTTCCACTCTAGTGGAGACGGGTATTTCGGGGATCTTCTTGAGTTGCAGCAAGGGTGTGAAGGACCCTTTGGAAGTTCCAGAGGTTAGGTGTGATTAGCCTCGAGACGCCTCAGCGGAAATGGGCCTCATTACGCCTGGAGGTGTGAACCTCCTGGATTTTCTCGAGTTGCGGCAGGTGCTCTCAACTTACAAAGGGCACAACAGGGACCCGCTCTGGTGGCCTTAGGAAAGGCCAGTCCACATGCGAGTTGCTCGGGGCCTCTAGGGATTCCTCTCCCGACGATGCCCGGGCCTAAGACCTTGTGTGGAGTCGGTGCTGGAACCTGAGGATTCCTCTCCAGTGCTGACATGGATCTTGGGTACTTCTGGAGTCTCCCCAGGGGAGTCAGTCCTCGTCTTGAGTTTGGGTATGCACGTGTGCTTTCCTCCCGAGCTGTAGCAGCATTGTCACGCTTCCCTTCGCGTGGATCAAGGGATCTGTGGCTTTCCCTCGAGGCTTTCCCACGAGGCTTTCCAATGAAACTTTCCCACAGGGCTCTCCCACGTGCCACCATGGTGTGAGTCGTTCCTCGGCTTGAAAGTCGAGGAGTGCAGAGAAAAAAGGTTTCCTGGAATGGACTGAGACATCTGGGGGACTCTGGGAATGGTGGCCGACCCTGGAGTTCCTCTCGCCTTTCCTGTGGAGAGCTCCCTCTTTTTGAGATGCGACGGGAACGCAAGGGAATTCTTTCCGACCACGCAGGGAAAGGATCCCTGCTTTCGAGCTAGGAGGTGGAAACTGGGCTCCTCTGGATGTGGGCGGGACTCTCCGTGCCTTCCTCTCGAGTGGAGACGGGTATGTCGAGGAACTTCTTGAGTTGCCAGCAATGGGTGTGAAGGACCCTTTGGAAGTTCCAGAGGTTAGGTGTGATTAGCCTCTAGATGCCTCAGCGGAAATGGGCCTCATCTCGCCTGGAGGGGAGAACCTCCTGGATGTTCTCAAGTTGCGACAGGTGCTCTCGACCTTATGACGGGGACCCTCAGGGACCCGCTCTGGTGGCCTCAGGAAAGGCCAGGCCCCATGCGAGTTGCTCGGGGCCTCTCGGTATTCCTCTCTCCGTCGATGCCGGGGCCTAAGACCTTGTGTGCCAGAACGTGAGGTTTACTCTCCAGTGTTGACATGGAACTTGGGGTACTTCTGGAGTCCTCCCAGGGGAGTTAGTCGTCGTCTTGAATGGGGGCATGCACCGTGCGCTTTTCCTCCCGAGCTGCAGCAGCAGTGTCAGGCTTCCCCTTCGCGTGGATCAAGGGATCTGTTGGCTTTTCCCTTCGAGGCTTTCCCACGAGGCTTTCCCACAGGGCTGTCCCACGTGCCACCGTGGTGTGAGTCGATCCTCGGCTTGAAAGTCGAGGCAGTTCAGGGAAAACAGGTTTCCCTGGAATGGACTGTGACATCTGGGGGCTCTGGGAATGTGGCACGACCCTGGAGTTCCTCTCGCCTTTCCTGTTGAGGCGCCTCCTCTTGAGATGCAGACAGGAAGGCCGGGAATTCTTTCCCGACCATGCAGGGAAAGGATCCCACCTCTCGAGCTATGCGGCGGAAAACTGGGCTCCTCTGGATGTGGGCGGGACTCTCGTTCTTCCTCTCGACTGGAGATGGGTTATGTCGGGGAACTTGTTGAGTTGCAGCAAGGGTGTGAAAGGACCCTTTGGAAGTTCCAGAGGTAAGGTGAGATTAGCCTCGGAGACGCTCAGGGTAAAAAGGGCTCATCTCGCCTGGAGGGAGAACCTCCTGGATTTTTCTCGAGTTGCGGCAGGTGCTCTCCACTTACGACGGGCCCCTTAGGGACCCGCTCTGGTGGCCTCAGGAAAGGACAGTCCCCATGCGAGTTGCTCTGGGGCCTCTCGGGATTCCTCTCCCGTAGATGCCGGGGCCTAAGACCTTGTGTGTAGTCGGTGCCAGAACCTGAGGATTCCTCTCCAGTGCTGATTATGGATCTTGGGGTACTTCTGGAGTGTCCCCACAGGGAGTCAGTCCACGTCTCGAGTGGGGGCAAGCACGTGCGCTTTCCTCCCGAGCTCTAGCAGCAGTGTCACGCTTCCCGTCGCGTGGATCAAGTGATCTTTACCTTTCCCTTGAGGCTCTCCCTCGAGGCTTTCCCACGAGGCTTTCCCCCAGGGATGTTCCACGTGCCACCAGTGGTGTGAGTCGATCCTCGGCTTGAAAGTCGCGGTAATGCGAGGGAAAACAGTTTCCCTGGAATGGACTGAGACATCTGGTGGACTCTGGGAATGGAGGGCACGACCCTGGAGTTCCTCTCGCCTTTTCCTGTGGAGAGCGCCTCCTCTTGAGATGCGAGGGAACGCCGGGAATTCCTTTCCCGACCACGCAGGGAAAGGATCCTCTCTCGAGCTAGGAGGCGGAAACGAGGACTCCTCTGGATGTTGGGCGGGACTCTCGTGCTTCCTCTCGAGTGGAGACGGTATGTCGGGGAACTTCTTGAGTTGCAGCAAGGGTGTGAAGGACCCTTTGGAAGTTCCAGAGGTTAGGTGTGATTTGCCTGGAGACGCCTCAGCGGAAATGGGCCTCATCTCGCCTGGAGGGGAGAACCTCCTGGATTTTCTCGAGTTGCGGCAGGTGCTCTCGACTTACGACGGGGACCATCAGGGACCCGCTCTGGTGGCACTCAGGAAAGGCCAGTCCCCATGTGAGTTGCTCGGGGGCCTCTCAGGGATTACTCTCCGTCGATGCCGGGGCCTAAGACCTTGTGTGGGAGTCGGTGCCGGAACCTGAGGATTCCTCTCCAGTGCTGACATGGATCTTGGGGTACTTTCTGGAGTCTCCCCAGAGGGAGTTCAGTTCCTCGTCTCGAGTGGGGGCATGCACGTTGCCGACTTTCCTCCCGAAGCTGTAGCAGCAGTGTCACGCTTCCCTACGCGTGGATCAAGGGATGCTGTGGCATTCCCTCGAGGCTTTCCCACGAGGACTTTCCCACGAGGCTTTCCCACAGGGCTGTCCACGTGCCACCGTGGTGTGAGTCGATCCTCGGTCTTGAAAGTCGAGGCTAGTGCAGGGAAAACAGGTTTCCCTGGAATGGACTGAAGACATCTGGGGACTCTGGGAATGGTGGCATGACCCTGGAGTTCCTCTCGCCTTTCCTGTGGAGAGCGACCTCCTCTTTGAGATGGCCGACGGGAAAGCCGGGAATTCTTTCCCGACCACGCAGGGAAAGGATGCCTACCTCTCGAGCTAGGAGCGTGTAAACGGGGCTCCTCTGGATGATGGGCGGGACTCTCCGAGCTTCCTCTCGAGTGGAGAACAGGGTATGTCCGGGGAACTTCTTGAGTTGCAGCAAGGGTGCGAAGGACCCTTTGGAAGTTCCAGAGGTTAAGGTGTGATTAGCCTCGAGACGCCTCAGCGGAAATGGCCTCATCTCGCCTGAGGGGAGAACCTCCTGGATTTTTTCAGTTGCAGCAGGTGCTTCTCGACTTACGACGGGACCTACAGGGACCCGCTCTGGTGGCCTCAGGAAAGGACCAGTCCCATGTGAGTTGCTCTGGGGCCTCTCGGGATTCCTCTCCCATCGATGACTCGGGCCTAAGACCTTTGTGGGAGTCGGTGCCTGGAACCTGAGGATTCCTCTCCCAGTGCTGACATGGATCTTGGGTAACTTCTGGAGTCTCCCCAGGGGAGTCAGTCCTCGTCTCGAGTATGGGGCATGCACGTGCGCTTTCCTCCCGAGCTGTAGCAGCAGTGTCACGCTTCCCTTCGCGTGGATCAAGGGATCTGCATGGGGCTTTCCCACGAGGTCTTTCCCACAGGGCTGGTCCCACGTGCCACCGTGGTGTTGAGTCGATCCTCGGCTTGAAAGTCGAGGCAGTGCAGGGAAAACAGGTTTCCCTGGAAATGGACTGAGACATCTGGGGACTCTGGGAATGGTGGCACGACCCTGGAGTTCCTCTCGCCTTTCCTTGTGGAGAGCGCCTGCTCTCTGAGATGCGACGGGAAGCACGGGAATTCTTTCCCGAACACGCAGGGAAAGGATCCCTCCTCTCGAGCTAGGAGGCGGAAACGGGGACTCCTCTGGATGTGGGCGGGACTCTCGTGCTTCCTCTCGAGTGGAGACGGGTATGTCGGGGAACTTCTTGAGTTGCAGCAAGGGTGTGAAGGACCCTTTTGGAAGTTCCAGAGGTTAGGTGTGATTAGCCTCGAGACGCCTCAGCGGAAATGGGCCTCATCTCCGCTGGAGGGGAGAACCTCCTGGATTTTCTCGAGTTGTGGCAGGTGCTCTCGACTTACGACGGGGACCTCAGGGACCCGCTCTGGTGGCCTCAGGAAAGGGCCAGGTCCCACATGGCGAGTTGCTCGCGGGGGCCTCTCGGGATTCCTCTCCCGTCGATGCCGGGGCCATAAGACTTGTGTGGAGTCGGTGCCGAGAACCTGAGGATTCCTCTCCAGTTGCTGACATGGATCTTGGGGTACTTCTGTAGTCTCCCCAGTGAAGTCAGTCCTCATCTCGAGTGGGGGCATGCACGTGCGCTTTCCTCCCGAGCTGTAGCAGCAGTGTCACGCTTCCCTTCGCGTGGATCAAGGGATCTGTGGCTTTCCCTCGAGGCTTTCCCATGAGGCTTTCCACGATGCTTTCCCACAGGCTGTCCCACGTGCCACCGTGGTGTGAGTCGATCCTCGGCTTGAAAGTCGAGGCAGTGCAGGGAAAACAGGTTTCCCTGGAATGGACTGAGACATCTGGGGACTCTGGGAATGGTGGCACGACCCTGGAGTTCCTCTCGCCTTTCCTGTGGAGAGCGCCTCCTCTTGAGATGCGACGGGAACGCCGGGAATTCTTTCCCGAACACGCAGGAAAGGATCCCTCCTCAGGAGCTAGGAGGCGGAAACGGGATTCCTCTGGATGTGGGTCGAACTCTCGTGCTTCCTCTCGAGTGGAGACGGGTATGTCGGAAACTTCTTGAGTTGCAGCAAGGGTGTGAAGGACCCTTTGGAAGTTCCAGAGGTTAGGTGTGATTAGCCTCGAGACGCCTCACCGGAAATGGGCCTCATCTCGCCTGGAGGGAGAACCTCCTGGATTTTCTCGAGTTGCGGCAGGTGCTCTCGACTTACGACGGGGACCTCAGGGACCCGCTCTGGTGGCCTCAGGAAAGGCCAGTCCCATGCGAGTTGCTCGGGCCTCTCGGGATTCCCCTCCCGTCGATGCCGGGGCCTAAGACCTTGTGTGGAGTCGGTGCCGGAACCTGAGGTTTCCTCCCCAGTGCTGACATGGATCTTGTGGTACTTCTGGAGTCTCCCCAGTGGAGTCAGTCCTCGTCTCGAGTGGGGGCATGCACGTGCGCTTTCCTCCTGAACTGTAGCAGCAGTGTCACCTTCCTTCGCGTGGATCAAGGGATCTGTGGCTTTCCCTCGAGGCTTTCCCACGAGGCTTTCCACAGTGCTGTCCCACGTGCCACCATTGTGTGAGTCGATCCTCGGCTTGAAAGTCGAGGCAGTGCAGGGAAAACAGGTTTCCCTGGAATGGACTGAGACATCTGGGGACTCTGGAAATGGTGGCACGACCCTGGAGTTCCTTCTCGCCTTTCCTGTGGAGAGCGCCTCATCTTTGAGTTGCGACGGGAACGCCGGGAATTCTTTCCCGACCACGCAGGAAAGGATCCCTCCTCGAGCTAGGAGGCAGAAACGGGGCTCCTCTGGATGTGGGCGGACTCTCGTGTTCCTCTCGAGTGGAGACGGTTATGTCGGGGAACTTCTTGAGTTGCAGCAAGGGTAAGGACCCTTTGGAATTCCAGATGTTAGCTGTGATTAGCCTCAGACGCCTCAGCGGAAATGGGCCTCATCTCGCCTGAGGGGAGAACCTCCTGGATTTTCTCGAGTTGTGGCAGGTGCTCTCGACATAGGACGGGGACCCTCCGGACACAGCCCTGTTGGGAAGCCTCGTCGGGAAAGTCTTCAGCTTGGTGAAAGCCTCGACGGGAATGCACACATCCCTTGTCATCCACCGTTCTTCTAGGGATCTCGTACGTTGAACACTGCGCACAGCTGGGAGGAAATTCGTGAACTGCTTTAGCCCTAACTCGTGAGTACTGAGATCTGAACTTTCCCTGGTGAGACGCCAGGATATGTGAGGGCTCCCAATGGATAACATGTCGAGCACTGGGAAGAATGAATAACGCGTTCAGGGCTCCAAGTACGCTCTTCTTCAAGGGGCCACCGACTCCACACAAGGTTGTCTCTACCGCCCCAACCGTTGAAGGTGGATCGACGGTCATCTCGTAAATGAGTAGAAGGTCAATTCGCTGGAGAAGGCCCAGAACCGGATTACAGCTAACAAATCATCATGGTGAACCTGGCCTTCCTGATGCGCCACCAGAGTGCGGTCCCTGAGGTCCCCGTCACTAATCGAGACACCTGTCGCAACTTGAGAAAATCCAGTGAGGTTCTCCCCTCCAGGCGAGATGCAGGCCCATTTCCGCTGAGCTCTCTAGCAGGCTAATTCACACCTAAACCTTGAACTTCAAAGGCGCGCTTTTCATACCCTTGCTGCAACTAGAAGTTCCCGACATACCCTCTCCACTCGAGAGGAACAGAGCAGTCCCGCCCAAACTTCAGAGGAAGTCTCCGTTTAGCCGCCTCCTAGCTCGAAGCGAGAGGATCCTTTTTCCCTGCGTGTGGTCGGCGCAAAGAAAGTCCCGGCCGTATCCCGTTCGCAGTCTCAAAAGAGGCAGCTCTCACAGGGAAAGGGCGAGATGGAACTCCAGGGTTCGTGCACCATTTCCAGTCGTCCGCCCAGATGATCTCAGATCCATTCCAGCGAAACTTTTTTCCTCCATCTGCAGTCGACTTTTAAGCGAGACGACTCACAACCATCGGTGGCACGTGGTGAGCAGCCCTGTGGGAAAGGTTCATGTGGAAAGCCTACGTCGGCGAAAGTCTCGAGGGTAAGCCACAGATCCCATTGATTCCACGCGAAGGAAGCGTGACATGCCTGCCTACAGCCGGAGAGCGAAAGCAGCACGTCATACCCCAAAACTCGCAGACGAGGGACTGCACTCCCCTGGGAGACTGCCAGAAGTACCCCCAAGATCCATGTCAGCCACTGGATGAGGAATCCTCAGGTTCCGCGAACGACTCCACACCAGCTCTTAGTGCCCAGGCATCGTCGCGGAGAGGCAATCCCTGAGCAGCCCCGCCAACGCGATCATGTGCGGACTGCGCCTTTCCTAGGCACCAGAGCGGCCGTCCCTGTTAGGTGCCCCTGCATAAGTCGAAGAGCCACTGCCGCAACTGCAGAGAAAAATCCAGGAGTATGTTCACCCTCAGGACCGATGGAGGCCATTCTCTGCTGAGTCCGTCTCGAAGGTCTAATCAACACCTAACCTCTGGCATCTTCAAGGTCCTTCCCACCCTTTGCCTGCAACTCCCCAAGAAGTCCCGAACATACCCGTTACTCCACTAGAGTAGCGAAGCACGAGAGTCCCGCACTCACATCCGAGAGGAGCCCGTTTTCGCCTCCTAGCTCGCAGGAGGCAGGGGATCTTTTTACCACTGCGGGCTCGGCATTGCTCCGAAGTATTCCCTGCTTCCATCGTCGCATGCTCCAGAGGAGGCCCTTCCTCCCATAGCGAATAGGCCAGAGGAACTCCACGGGTCGCTGCCAGCCATTCCCCGAGTCCCCCAGATGTTCAGTCCATTTCCAGGAATCCTATTTGCCGCTGCACTGCTCGAATTTCAGAGCGGATACGACTCACACCACAGAGTGGCCACTGGGAAACAGCCTGTGCGGAAAGCCTCGTGGGTAAAGCCTCGTGGAGCTAAGGGAAAGCCACAGCCATCCTTTGATCCATCCAGAGGGAAGCGTTTACTGCTGCTTACAGCTCGCGGAGGAAAGACGCACGCTGCATGCCCCCGCATCGATGACGAGCGACTAGCTCCCCTGGAGGAGACGTCCAGAAGTACCCCAAGATCCATGTCAGCCAACTGGATGAGGAAATCCTCGAGGTTCCTGGCACCGGACTCCACACATGTCTTAGTCCCGGCGACATCGCGGTAGAGCGAATCCCGAGAGCCCACCGAACAAACTTGCATAGGGGACGGCCTTTCCTGAGGCCAAACAGCAGCGGGTCCGCTGAGGG
>NW_017216171.1:0-13377 GCF_001704415.2 Capra hircus
CCCTCTCGAGACGAGGACTGACTCCCCTGGGGAGACTCCAGAAGTACCCCAAGATCCATGTCAGCACTGGAGAGGGAATCCGCAGGTTCCGGCACCGTCTCCACACAAGGTTTTAGGCCCCGCATCGACGCGGAGAAGAATTCCGAGAGGACCCGAGCAACTCGCATGGGGACTGGCCTTTCCTGAGGCCACCAGAAGGCGTCCCTGAAGTCCCCGTCGTAAGTCGAGAGCACCTGCCGCAACTTGAGTACATCCAGGAGGTTCTCCCCTCCAGGCGAGATGAGGCCCATTTCCGCTGAGGCGTCTCGAGGCTAATCACACCTAACCTTTGGAACTTCAAAGGACCCTTCACACCCTTGCTGCAACTCAAGAAGTTCCCCGACATACCCGTCTCCACTCGAGAGGAAGCACCAGAGATCCGCCCACATCCATAGGAGCCCCGTTTCCGCCTCCTATCTCGAGAGGAGGGATACTTTCCCTGCGTGTTCGGGAAGAATTCCCGGCGTTCCTGTCGCATCTCAAGAGGAGGCGCTCTCCACAGGAAAGGCGAGAGGAACTCCAGGGTCGTGCCACCATTCCCAGAGTCCCCCAGATGTCGCAGTCCATTTCAGGGAAACCTGTTTTCCCTGCACTGCCTCGAATTTCTAGCCGAGGATCGACTCACACCACGATGGCACGTGGGACAGCCCTGTGGGAAAGCCTCGTGGGAAAGCCTCGAGGGAAAGCCACAGATCCCTTGATCCACGCGAAGGAAGCGTTGCACTGCTGCTACAGCTCGGGAGGAAAGTGCACGTTCATGCCCCCACACAAGACGACGACTAACTCCCCTGGGGAGACTCCAGAAGTACCCCAAGATCCATGTCAGCACTGGAGAGGAAACCTCAGGTTCCGGCACCGACTCCACACAATGTCTTAGGCCCCGCATCGACGGGAGAGGAATCTCGAGAGGCCCCGAGCAACTTGCATGGGGACTGGCCTTTCCTGAGGCCACCAGAGCGGGTCCCTGAGGTCCCGTAGTAAGTCAAGAGCACCTGCCGCCCACTCGAGAAAATCCAGGACGTTCTCCCCTCCAGGCGAGATGAGGCCCTTTTCCTCTGAGGCGTCTCGAGGCTAACCATACCTAACATCTGGAACTTCCAAAGGTTCCTTCGCACCCTTGCTGCAACTCAAGAAGTTCTCCGACATACCTGACTCCACTCGAGAAGAAGCACGAGAATCCCGCCCACATCCAGAGGAGCCCCGTTTCCGCCTCACACCTCGAGGTCAGGTATCCTTTCCCTGCATGTTCGGGAAAGAATTCCCGTGTTCCCGTCGCATCTCATGAGGAGGCGCTCTCCACAGGAAAAGGCGGAGGAACTCCAGGGTCGTGCCACCATTCCAAGAGTCCCCCAGATATCTCAGTCTGCCGGGGTCCAGCCCCGCTGGATCCAGGGAATTCGACGGGATGGACGGCGTTGTCGTGGAAAGTTTTTTATTTATTAATGTAAGATTAGATTAAGAAATTATAGTGTAGTAAGAAGATTAACTGGAGGAAAAGGGGCTGAATAGCTTGGTTTACGTGGAAGACCAATAAAATTCCAGACAAGGAATTTTCACCATCTACGTTGGGCCACCAGCCCCTGCTTGAATATCTAAGGGTGCCTCGCCTTAAGCTCCCTTTCGTGCAGGTCTTAACAGCCAGGCAAGTAAGTAGACCTGACGAGCCTCCGCGCCCCTGTGGAGATTCAGCCTGAAGTTAAAGTAAAAAGCAGAGAGAAGGAAAGGGAGAGAAGAAGAAAGAGAGAAAAAGACACGGGGGGAGCCTGAGTCCCAAGAAACCAGGCCGAGAGACTAGTTCGAGAAAACTGGTCCGAGAAACTGGCCCCATCCTTTATTGTTCATAAAAGCCTTTTTATACTTTTGATAAAACATGGAGTTCAATGGGTAACACAAAATTATGTAGCGTTCGCACCCCAGACTCTTTCTGTACATCATTTTGTATACAAAAAGGTCTCTGGTGATTTACATTATCTTCTGGCCAAGAGGCTTGTTAAACACTTTTTGGCTCTCTTCCTTAATGAATGTTAATTTTGTTTCCTCTGAAGTGTTTTTCTTTAATCTGCATTTCCTTAAAGCATTAAAGTTACATCTCTATAGAACAAAGGTGCAGTGGGTTATAACAAAGAAGGTACTTAACTCAAAGATCTAATGTTGCTAATACCAGGTCTACTACTTGTTTTTTTAATATACCAACTCTATCTAAAAATAAAGGATATGAAAATTTAGCAGCAAGCATTGACCCAAAAAATGAAACTTTTAATCAGTCCTATTATAAAGATTTTGACTCCTCGGATGCCCCTACATTCCTAGGATGCTTTAAGCTTCCTGTGCCTCCTGGGAAAGGAGGCCTCAAACAATCACATGCCCAGCTGTACCGAGTCCTGCAGGCAGGCTAGAAAGCATTCAGAGGGGTTTTTGGATTGAAACACTCTTTCAAAATGCAGAAGACTAAAGCCCTGAAATTGACTTTTTCCAGAAAATGTCAGAAGAGTGGAAAAGCAGAGAAAAAAGCCGGCAGATTTTTGTTGGGGTACGTGCATAGGAACTTCCAGAGGGGTCCCTGAAGTCTGAACACACCATGCCTATGTCAGCTTTCTATCCTCATGACGTTATCACGGGCGGGAGTCCTCATACTGGCTCCCAGCATCAGTCCAATTCAGAGGAACCTGTTTTCCCTGCACTGCCTCGTCTTTCACGCTGAGGATCAACTCACACCACGGTGGCACGAGGGAAAGCCCTGTGAGAAAGCCTCGTGGGAAAGCCTCCAGGGAAAGCCACAGATCCCTTGATCCACACGACGGGAAGCGTGACCCTGCTGCTACAGCTCGGGAGGAAAGCACACGTGCGTGCCCTCACTTGAGAGGAGGATTGACTCTCCAGGTGAGACTCCAGAAGAACCCCCAATATCCATGTCAGCACTGCTGAGGAAACCTCAGGTTCCGGCCCCGAATCCACACAAGTTGTTCGGCCCGGGCATCAACAGGAGAGTTATCAAGAGAAGCCCCCCAGCATCTGGCATGGGGACTGGACTTTGATGAAGTCACCAGAGCGGGTCCCTGAGGTCCCCGTCGTAAGTCGGGAGCACCTGCCGCAACTCGAGAAAATCCAGGAGGTTCTCCCCTCCAGGCGAGATGAGGCCCATTTCCAATGAGGTGTCTCGAGGCTAATTACATCTAATCTCTGGAACTTCCAAAGGGTCCTTCACACCCTTGCTGGCAACTCAAGAAGTTCCCCGACATTCCCATCTCCACTCGAGAGGAAACACGAGGTCCTGCCCACATCCAGAGTAGCCCCGTTTCATCCTCCTAGCTAGAGATGAGGGATCCTTTCCCCTGCTTGGTCGGGAAAGAACTTCCGGCATTCCCGTCACATCTCAGGTGGAGGCGCTCTCCACAGGAAGGGAGAGAGGAACTCCATGGTCGTGCCACCATTCCAAGCGTCCCCAGATGTCTCAGTCCATTCCAGAGGATCTTGTTTTTACAGAGTGCTTAAACTTTCATGCCGAGGATCGCCTCACACCCACGGTGGCACGGGGGACAGCCCTGTGGGAAAGCCTCGTGGGAAATCCTCTAGGAAAAGCCTAGAGGAAAAGCCACAGATCCATTGATCCACGCGACGGGAAGCATGACACTGCTGCTACAGCTCGGGAGGAAAGAGCATGCACATGCCCCCACTCGAGACGAGGACTGATTCCCCTTGGGAGACTTCAGAAGTATCCCAAAAACATGTCAGCACTGGAGAGGAATACTCAGGTTCTGGCCCCCACTCCACCGAAGGTCTTGGGCCCCGGCATCTACCGGTGAGGAATCCCGAGAGGCCCTCTAGCAACTCGCATGGGGACTGGTCTTCCTAAGGCCAACAGAACGGGTCCCTGAGGTCCCCGTCGTAAGTCGAGAGCACCTACCACAACTCGAGAAAATGAAGGAGATTCTCCCCTTCAGGCGAGATGAGGCCCATTTCCACTGAGACGTCTCGAGGCTAATCACACCTAACCTCTGGAACTTCCAAAGGGTCCTTCACACCCTTGTTGGCAACTCAAGAAGATCCAGAAGAGACCCGTCGCCACTACATAGGAATCACCAGGGTACCACCCACATCCAGAGGAGCCCCAATTCCCCCTCCTAGCTCAATGTGAGGGATGCTTTCCCTGATTGGCCGGGAAAGAATTCCTGTCGTACCTGTCGCATCTCAAGAGGAGGCACGCTCCACAAGAAAGGTGAGAGGAACTCCAGGGTCGTTCCACCATTCCAAGAGTCCCCAGATGACTCAGTCCTTTCCAGAGGAACTTGTTTACCCTGCACTGCCTCGACGTTCACAGCGGAGGACCGACTCACACGATGGTGGCACGTGGGACAGCCCTGTGGGAAAGCCTCGTGGGAAAGCCACGTGGGAAAGCCTCGAGGGAAAACAAGAAACCCTTTGATCAACCCAACGGGAAAATTGACTCTGCTCCTAATGCTCGGGAGAAAAGCGCACGTGCATGCCCCCATTGGAGACGAAGATGACTCCCCTGTGGAGACTCCAGTAGTACCCCAAGATCCATTCAGCACTGGAGAGGAAACCTCAGGTTCGGGCACCGATTCCAAAAAAGGTCTTAGGCCCCGTCATCGACCGGAGAGGAATCCCGAGAGGCCCCTTAGCAACTCGCAAGTCGACTGGCATTACCTGAGTGGACCAGAGCGGGTTACATAAGTCCGGTCGTAACTGGAGAGCACCTGCTGAAACTCGAGAAAACCCAGGAGGTTCTCCCCTGCAGTCGAGATGAGGCCCATTTCCGATGAGACGTCTCGAGTCTAATCACACCTAACCTCTGGAACTTCCAAAGGGTCCTTCACACCCTTGCTGCAACTCAAGAAGATCCCCTACATACCTGACTCCACTCGAGAGGAAGCACGAGAGTCCCGCCCACATCCAGAGGAGCCCCGTTTCCGCCTCGTACCTCGCTGTCAGGTATCCTTTCCCTGTATGTTCCGGAAAGAATTCCCGGTGTTCCCGTCGCATCTCAAGAGGAGGCGCTCTCCACAGGAAAGGCGAGAGAAACTCCAGTGTCGTGCCATCTTTCCAAGAGTCCCCCAGATATCTCAGTGTGCCGGGGTCCAGCCCCGCTGGATCCAGGGAATTCGATGGATGGACGGCGTTGACATGGAAAGTCTTGTGTATTTATTAATGTAAGATGAGATTAAGAAATTATAGGGTAGTAAGAAGATTAACTGGAGGAAAAAGGCTGAATAGCTAGGTTTACGCGGAAGGCCAATAAAATTCCCGACAAGGAATTTTCTGGCGGACTCTGGAATGGTGGCACGACCCTCGAGTTCCTCTTGCCTTTCCTGTGGAGAGCGCCTCCTCTTGAGATGCGCCGGGAACGCCGGGAATTCTTTCCCGACCACGCAGGGAAAGGATCCCTCCTCTCGAGCTAGGAGGCGGAAACGGGGCTCCTCTGGATGTGGGCGGGACTCTCGTGCTTCCTCTCGAGCGGAGACGGGTATGTCGGGGAACTTCTTGAGTTGCAGCAAGGGTGTGAAGGACCCTTTGGAAGTTCCAGAGGTTAGGTGTGATTAGCCTCGAGACGCCTCAGCGGAAATGGGCCTCATCTCGCCTGGAGGGGAGAACCTCCTGGATTTTCTCGAGTTGCGGCAGGTGCTTTCGACTTACGACGGGGACCTCAGGGACCCGCTCTGGTGGCCTCAGGAAAGGCCAGTCCCCATGCAAGTTGCTCGGGGCCTCTCGGGATTCCCTCTACCCTCGATGCCGGGGCCTAAGATCTTGTGTGGAGTCGGTGCCGGAACCTGAGGATTCCTCTCCAGTGCTGACATGGATCTTGGGGTACTTCTGGAGTCTCCCCAGGGGAGTCAGTCCTCCTCTCGAGTGGGGCATGCACGTGCGCTTTCCTCCCGAGCTGTAGCAGCAGTCTCACGCTTCCCTTCGCGTATATCAAGGGATCTGTGGCTTTCCCTCGAGGCTATCCCACCAGGCTTCCCACGAGGCTTTCCCACAGGGCTGTCCCACGTGCCACCGTAGTGTGAGTTGATTCTCGGCTTGAAAGTCGAGGCAGTGAAGGGAAAACAGGTTTCCCTGGACTGGACGGAGACATCTGGGGGACTCTGGGAATGGTGGCACGACCCTGGAGTTCCTCTCGCCTTTCCTGTGGAGAGCGCCTCCTCTTGAGATGCGACGGGAACGCCGGGAATTCTTTCCCGACCAGGCAGGGAAAGGATCCCTCGTCTCAAGCTATGAGGCGGAAACGGGGCTCCTCTGGATGTGGGCGGGACTCTGGTGTTTCCTCTCGAGTGGAGACGGGTATGTCGGGGAACTTCTTGAGTTGCAGCAAGGGTGTGAATGACACTTTGGAAGTTCCAGAGGGTAGATGTGATTAGCCTCGAGACGCCTCAGCAGAAATGGGCCTCATCTCGCCTGGAGGGTGGAACCTCCTGGATTTTCTGGACTTGCGGCAGGTGATCTCGACTTACGACTGGGACCTCAGGGACCCGCTCTGGTGGCCTCAGGAAAGGCCAGTCCCCATGTGAGTTGCTCGGGGCCTCTCGGGATTCCGTTCCCGTCGATACCGGGGCCTAAGACATTGTGTGGAGTCGGTGCCGGAACCTGAGGATTCCTCTCTAGTGCTGCCATGGATCTTCGGGTACTTCTGGAGTCTCCCCAGAGGAGTCAGTCCTCGTCTCGAGTGGGGGCATGCACGTTCGATTTCCTCCCGAGCTGTAGCAGCAGTGTCACGCTTCCCTTCGCATGGATCAAGGGATCTGTGGCTTTCCCACGAGGCTTTCCCACAGGGCTGTCCCACGTGCCACCGTGGTGTGAGTCGATCCTCTGGCTTGAAAGTCGAGGCACTGCAGGGAAAACAGGTTTCCCTGGAATGGACTGAGACATCTGGGGGACTCTGGGAATGGTGGCACGACCCTGGAGTTCCTCTCGCCTTTCCTGTGGAGAGAGCCTCCTCTTGAGATGCGACGGGAAGGCTGGGAATTCTTTCCCGACCTCGCAGGGAAAGGATCCCTCCTCTTGAGCTAGGAGGCAGTAACGGTTCTCCTCTGAATGTGGGCGGGACTCTCGTGCTTCCTCTCGAATGGAGACGGGTAAGTCGGGGAACTTCTTGAGTTGCAGCAAGGGTGTGAAGGACCCTTTGGAAGTTCCAGAGGTTAGGTGTGATTAGCCTCGAGACGCCTCAGCGGAAATGGGCCTCACCTCGCCTGGAGGGGAGAACCTCCTGGATTTTCTCGAGTTGCGGCAGGTGCTCTCGACTTAAGACGGGGTCCTCAGGGACCCGCTCTGGTGGCCTCAGGAAAGGCCAGTCCCCATGCGAGTAGCTCGGGGCCTCTCGGGATTCCTCTCCCGTCGATGCCGGGGCCTAAGACCTTGTGTGGAGTGTGTGCCAGAACCTGAGGATTCCTCTCCAGTGCTGACATGGATCTTGGGGTAATTCTGGAGTCTCCCAGGGGAACCAGTCCTCGTCTCGAGTGGGGGCATGCACGTGCGATTTCCTCCCGAGCTGGTAGCAGCAGTGTCACTCTTCCCTTAGCGTTCATCAAGGGATCTGTGGCTTTCCCTCGAGGCTTTCCCACGAGGCTTTCCCACGAGGCTTTCCCACAGGGCTGTCCCACGTGCCACCGTGGTGTGAGTCGATCCTCGGCTTGCAAAGTCGAGGCAGTGCAGGGAAAACAGATTTCCCTGGAATGGACTGAGACATCTGGGGGACTCTGGGAATGGTGGCACGACCCTGGAGTTCCTCTCGCCTTTCCTGTGGAGAGCAGCCTCCTCTTGAGATGCGACGGGAACGCGGGAATTCTTTCCCCGACCATCGCAGGGAAAGGATCCCTCCTCTCGAAGCTCAGGAGGCGGAAACGGGGCTCCTCTGGATGTGGGCGGGACTCTCGTGCTTCCTCTCGAGTGGAGACGGGTATGTCGGGGAACTTCTTGAGTTGCAGCAAGGGTGTGAAGGACCCTTTCGGAAGTTCCAGAGGTTAGGTGTGATTAGCCTCGAAGACGCCTCAGCAGGAAATGGGCCCTCATCTCGCCTGGAGGGGAGAACCTCCTGGATTTTCTCGAGATGCGGCAGGTGCTCTCGACTTACTACGGGGACCTCAGGGACCCGCTCTGGTGGCCTCAGGAAAGGCCAGTCCCCATGCGAGTTGCTCGGGGGCCTCTCGGGATTCCTCTCCCGTCGATGACCGGGGCCTAAGATCTTGTGTGTAGTCGGTGCCGGAACCTGAGGATTCCTCTCCAGTGCTGACATGGATACTTGGGGTACTTCTGGAGTCTCCCAAGGGGAGTCAGTCCTCATCTCGAGTGGAGGGCATGCACGTGCGCTTTACCTCCCGAGCTGGTAGCAGCAGTGTCACGCCTTCCCTTTGCGCTTGGATCAAGGGATCTGTGGCTTTCTCTTGAGGCTTTCCCACGAGGCTTTCCCACAGGGCTGTCCCACGTGCCACCGTGGTGTGAGTCGATCCTCGGCTTCAAAGTCGAGGCAGTGCAGGGAAAACAGGTTTCCCTGGAATGGACTGAGACATCTGGGGGACTCTGGGAATGGTGGCACGACCCTGGAGTTCTTCTCGCCTTTCCTGTGGAGAGCGCCTCCTCTTGAGATGCAACGGGAACGCGGGGAATTCTTTCCCCACCTCGCAGGGAAAGGATCCCTCCTCTCGAGCTTGGAGGCGGAAACAGGTCTCCTCTGGATGTGGGCGGGACTCTCGTGCTTCCTCTCGAGTGGAGACGGGCAAGTCGGGGAACTTCTTGAGTTGCAGCAAGGGTGAGAAGGACCCTTTGGAAGTACCAGATGTTAGATGTGATTAGCCTCGAGACGCCTCAGCGGAAATGGGCCTCATCTCGCCTGGAGGGGAGAACCTCCTGCATTTCCTCGAGTTGCGGCAGGTGCTCTCGACTTACAACAGGGACCTCAGGTACCAGCTCTGGTGGCCTCAGGAAAGGCCAGTCCCCATTCGAGTTGCTCGGGGGCCTCTCGGGATTCCTCTCCCGTCGATGCCGGGGCCTAAGACCTTGTGTGGAGTCGGTGCCGGAACCTGAGGATTCCTCTCCAGTGCTGACATGGTTTGGGGTACTCCTGGAGTCTCCCCAGGGGAGTCAGTCCTCGTCTCGAGTGATGGCATGCACGTGCACTTTCCTCCCGAGCTGTAGGAGCAGTGTGGCGCTTCCCTTCGAGTGGATCAAGGGATCTGTGGCTTTCCCTCCGAGGCTTTCCCACAGGGCTGTCCCACGTGCCACCGTGGTGTGAGTCGATCCTCGGCTTCAAAGTCGAGGCAGTGCAGGGAAAATAGTTTTCCCTGGAATGGACTGAGACATCTGGGGGACTCTGGGAATGGTGGCACGACCCTGGAGTTCCTCTCGCCTTTCCTTTGGAGAGCGCCTCCTCTTGAGATGCGACGGGAACGCGGGGAATTCTTTCCCCACCTCGCAGGGAAAGGATCCCACCTCTCGAGCTAGGAGGCGGAAACGGGGCTCCTCTGGATGTGGCCGGGACTCTCGTGCTTCCTCTCGAGTGGAGACGGGTATGTCGGGAACTTTTTGAGTTGCAGCAAGGGTGTGAAGGACCCTTTGGAAGTTGCAGATGTTAGATGTGATTAGCCTCCAGACGCCTCAGCGGAAATGGGCCTCATCTCGCCTGGAGGGGAGAACCTCCTGCATTTTCTCGAGTTGCGGCAGGTGCTCTCGACTTACAACAGGGACCTCAGGGACCCGCTCTGGTGGCCTCTGGAAAGGCCAGTCCGCCTGCGAGTTGCTCGGGGGACTCTCGGGATTCCTCTCCCGTCGATGCCGGTGCCTAAGACCTTGTGTGGAGTCGGTGCCGGAACCTGAGGATTCCTCTCCAGTGCTGACATGGATCTTGGGGAACTTCTGGAGTCTCCCCAGGGGAGTCAGACCTCATCTCGATTGGGGCCATGCACGTGCGCTTTCCTCCCTAGCTGTAGCAGCAGTGTTGCGCTTCCCTTCGCGTGGATCAAGGGATCTGTGGCTTTCCGTCGAGGCTTTCTTTCGAGGCTTTCCCACAGGGCTGTCCCACGTGCCACCGTGGTGTGAGTTGATCCTCGGCTTGAAAGTCGAGGCAGTGCAGGGAAAACAGGTTTCCCTGGAATGGACTGAGACATCTGGGGGACTCTGGGAATGGTGACACGACCCTTGAGTCCCTCTCGCCTTTCCTGTGGAGAGCGCCTCCTCTTGAGATGCGACGGGAACGCCGGGAATTCTTTCCCGACCCCGCAAGGAAAGGATCCCTCGTCTGCAGCTATGAGGCGGAAAAGGGTCTCCTCTGGATGAAGGCGGGACGCTCGGTCTTCCTCTCGAAGTGGAGATGGGAATGTCGAGGAACTTCTTGAGTTGCAGCAAGGGTGTGAAGGACCCTTTGGAAGTTCCAGAGGTTAGGTGTGATTAGCCTCGAGATGCCTCAGTAGAAGCGAGCCTCACCTCGCCTGGAGGGGAGAATCTCCTGGATTTTCTCGAGTTGCGGCAGGTGCTCTCAGACTTACGACGGGGACCTCAGGGACGCACTCTTGGTGGCCTCAGGAAATGCCAGTCCCCATGCGAGTTGTTCGGGGGCCTCTCGGGATTCCACTCCCATCGATGCCGGAGCATAAGGCCTTGTGTGGAGTCGGTGCCGGAACCTGAGGATTTCTCTCCAGTGCTGATATGGATCTTGGGGAACTTCTGGAGTCTCCCCAGGGGAGTCAGAACTCGTCTCGAGTGGGGGCATGCACGTGCGCTTTCCTCCCGAGCTGTAGCAGCAGGGTCACGCTTCCCTTCGCGTATATCAAGGGATCTGTGGCTTTCCCTCGAGGCTTTCCCACGAGGCTTTCCCACGAGGCTTTCCCACAGGGCTGTCCCACGTGCCTCCGTGGTGTGAGTCGATCCTCGGCTTGAAAGTCGAGGCAGTGCAGGGAATACAGATATCCCTGGAATGGACTGAGACATCTGGGGTCTCTGGGAATGGTGGCACGACCCTGGAGTTCCTCTCGCCTTTCTTGTGGAGAGGGCATCCACTTGGCATGCGACGGGAACGCCGGGAATTCTTTCCCGACCACTCAGGGAAAGGATCACTTCTCTCGAGCTAGCAGGGGGAAACGGGGCTCCTCTGGATGTGGGCGGGACTCTAGTGCTTCCTCTCGAGTGGAGACGGGTATGTCGGGGAACTTCTTGAGTTGCAGCAAGGGTGTGAAGGACCCTTTGGACCTTCCAGAGGTTAAGTGCGAATAGCCTCGAGACGCCTCAGCGGAAATGGGCCTCATCTCGCCTGGAGGGGAGAACCTCCTGGATTTTCTCGATTTGCTGCAGGTGCTCTTGACTTACGACGGGACCTCAGGGACCCGCTCTGCTGGCCTCAGGAAAGGCCAGTCCCCATGCGAGTTGCTCCGGGGCCTCTCGGGATTCCTCTCCAGTCGATGCTGGGGCCTGAGACCTTGTCTGGATACAGTTCCGGAACCTGAGGATTCCTCTCCAGTGCTGACATGGATCTTAGGGTACTTCTGAAATCTCCCCAGGGGATTCAGTCCTCGTCTCGAGTGGGGGCATGCACGTGCGCTTTCCTCCCGAGCTGTAGCAGCAGTGTCACGCTTCCCTTCGCGGGAACAAGGGATCTGTGGCATTCCCTCGAGGCTTTCCCACGAGGCTTTCCCACGAGGCTTTCCTGCAGGGCTGTCCCACGTGCCACCGTTGTGTGAGTCGATCCTCGGCTTTAAGTCGAGGCAGTCCAGGGAAACAGGTTTCCCTGGAATGGACTGAGACATCTGGGGGACTCTGGGAGTGGTGGCATGACCTGGAGTTCCTCTGGCCTTTCCTGTGGAGAGCGCCTCCTCTTGAGATGCGACGGGAACGCCGGGAATTTTGTCCCGACCACGCAGGGAAAGGATCCCTCCTTTCGAGCTATGAGGCGGAAAAGGGGCTCCTCTGGATGTGGACGGGATTCTCGTGCTTTCTCTCGAGTGAAGACGAGTATGTCGGGGAACTTCTTGAGGTGCAGCAAGGGTGTGAAGGACCCTCTGGAAGTTCCAGAGGTTAGGTGTGATTAGCCTCGAGATGCCTCAACGGAAATGGGCATCATCTCGCCTGGACGGGAGAACCTCCTGGATTCTCTCGAGTTTCGGCAGGTGCTTTCGAGTTATGACGGGGACCTCAGGGACCCGGTCTGGTGGCCTCAGGAAAGTCCAGTCCCCATGCGAGTTGCTCGGGGGTGTCTCCGGATATTCTCCCATCGATGACGGGGCACAAGACCATGTGTGGTGTCGGTGCCGGAACCTGAGGATTCCTCTCCAGTGCTGACATGGATCTTTGGGGTACTTCTGGAGTCTCCCCAGGGGAGTCAGTCCTCGTCTCGAGTGGGGGCATGCACCGTGCGCTTTCCTCCCGAGCTGTAGAAGCAGTGTCAAGCTTCCCTTCGCGTGGATCAAGGGATCTGTGGCTTTCCCTCGAGGCTTTCCCACTAGGCTATCCCCGAGGCTTTTCCACAGGGCTGTCCCATTGCCTCCGTGGTGTGAGTCGATCCTCAGCTTGAATGTCGAGGCAGTGCAGGGAAAACAGGTTTCCCTGGATTGGTACTGAGACATCTGGGGACTCTGGGAATGGTGGCACGACCCTGGAGTTCCTCTCGCCTTTCCTTGAGGAGCGCGCTCCTCTTGAGATGAGATGGGAACGCCGGGAAATTCTTTGCCGACCACGAAGGGAAAGGATCCCTCCTCTCGAGCTAGGAGGCGGAAACGGGGCTCCTCTGGATGTGGGCGGAGACTCTCGTGCTTCATCCTCGAGTGGAGACGGGAATGTCGGGGAACTTCTTGAGTTGCAGCAAGGGTGTGAAAGACCCTTTGAAGTTCACAAGGTTAGGTGTGATTACTCTCGAGACCGCCTCAGCGGAAATGGGCCTCATCTCGCTTGGAGGGGAGAACCTCCTGGATTTTCTCGATTTGCTGCAGGTGCTCTTGACTTACGACGGACCTCAGGGACCCGCTCTGCTGGCCTCAGGAAAGGCCAGTCCCCATGCGAGTTGCTCGGAAGCCTCTCGTGATGTCTCTCCCTCTCCAGTGCTGTCTTGGATCTTGACTGGCCTTTCCTGAGGCCACCAGAGCGGTCCCTGCGGTCCCCGTCGTAAGTCGAGAGCACTGCCGCTACTCGAGAAAATCAAGGATGTTCTCCCTCCAGGCAAAATGAAGCCTATTTCCGCTGACACATCTCAAGGCTAAGCACACTTAAACTCTGGAACTTCCAAAGGGTCCTTCACACCCTTGCTGCAAATCAAGAAGTTCCCCGACATACCCATCTCCACTCAAGAGGAAGCACGATAGTTCCGCCCACATCCAGAGGAGCCCCGTTTCCGCCTCATAGCTCGAA
>NW_017216172.1:0-13377 GCF_001704415.2 Capra hircus
GAACTTCCAAAGGGTCCTTCACACCCTTGCTGCAACTCAAGAAGTTTCCGCATACCCGTAACCCGCTCTCCATCGAGAGCATCAACATCTTCCCGCCCCACTTTCAGAGGAGCACCGTTTCCACCTCATAGCTCGAGAGGAGGGATCCTTTCCCTGCGTGGTCTGGAAAGCATTCCCGCGTTCCAGTCGCATCTCAAGAGGAGGCCCTCTCCACAGGAAAGGCGAGAGAAACTCCAGGGTCGTTCCCACCATTCCCAGAGTCCCCCAGATGTCTCTGTCAATTCCAGGGAAACCTGTTTTCCCCTGCACTGCCTCGACTTTCAAGCCGAGGATCGACTCACACCACGGTGGCACGTGGGACAGCCCTGAGGAAAATCCTCGTGGGAAAGCCTCGAGGGAAAGCCACAGATCCCTTGATCCACGCGACGGGAAGTGTGACACTGCTGCTACAGTTCGTGAGGAAAGCTCACGTGCATGCACCCACACGAGATGAGCACTGACTCCCCAGGGGGAGACTCCAGAAATACGCCAAGACCCATGTCAGCACTGGGGAGGAATCCTCAGGTTCCGGCCCCGACTCCACACAAGGTCTTAGGCCCCAACATCGACGGGAGAGGAATCCCGAAAGGCCCCCTTGCAACTCCCATGGGCACTGGCCTTTCCTGAGGCCACCAGAGCGGGTCCCTGAGGTCCCCGTCTTAACTCGAGAGACCCTGCCCAACTCTAGAAAATCCAGGAGGTTCTCCCCTCCAAGGCGAGATGAGGCCCATTTCCTCTGAGGCGATCTGGAGGCTCATCACACCTAAACTCTGGAAATTCAAAAGGAGTCCTTGCTGCAACTCAAGAAGTTCCCCGACAACCGTCTCCACTAGAGAGGAATCTCGAGGGTCCCGCCCACATCCCAGAGGAACCCCGTTTCCGCCTGGCAGCTTGAGATGAGGGATCCTATCCTGCTTAGTCAGGAAAGATTTTTCGGCGTTCCCGTGGCATCTCAAGAGTAAGGGCTGTCAATAGGAAAGGCGAGAGGAACTCCAGGGTCGTGCCACCATTCCAAGAGTCCCCCAGATGTGTCAGTCCCATTTCAGAGGAACCTGTTTTCCCTGCACTGCCTCGACTTTCACGCCTGAGTATCGACTCACACCATGGTGGCACGTGGGACAGCCCTGTGGGAAAGCCTCGTGGGAAAGCCTCGAGGGAAAGGCACAGATCCCTTGATCCCCGCGACGGGAAGCGTGACACACCTGCTACACTGTCCCTGAGGTCACGGTCGTATGTTGAGAGCACCTGCCGCAACTCGAGAAAATCCAGGAGGTTCTCTGCTTCAGTCGAGATGAGGCCCATTTTCTCTGCGGCGTCTCGGAGAGTAATCACGCCTAAACTCTGGAACTTCCAAAGGGTCCTACACACCCTTGCTACAACTCAAGAAGTTCCCCGACATACCCGTCTCCACTCCAGAGGAAGCACGAGGGTCCGGCCACCTCCAGAGGAGCTCCGTTTCCTCCTCCAAGCTCGAGATGAGGGATCCTTCTCTGCTTCCTCGGGAAAGAATTTCCGACGTTTCCGACGCATCTCAAGAGGAGGCGCGCTGCACAGGAAAGGCGAGAGGAACTCATGGGTCGTGCCACCATTCCAAGAGTCCCCCAGATGTCTCAGTCCATTCCAGAGGATCCTGTTTTCCCTGCACTGCTTCGACTTGCACGGCGAGGATCGCGGTGGCAGAGCGAGGATCGCGGTGGTACGTGGGAGAGCCCTGTGGGAAAGCCTCGTCTGAAAGCCTCGAGGGAAAGCCACAGATCCCTTGATCCACGCGATGGGAAGCATGTGACACTGCTGCTACAGCACGGGAGGAAAGCGCACGTGCATGCCCCCACTCGAGACGAGGACTGACTCCCCTGGGGAGACTCCAGAAGTACCTCAAGATGCATGTCAGCCCTGGAGAGGAATCTTCAGGTTCCGGCCCCGACTCCACACAAGGTCTTAGGCGCCTGGCATCGACGGGAGAGGAATAGCGACACGCCCTCTAGCAACTCGCATGGGGACTGGCCTTTACTGAGGTCACCAGAGCGGGTCCATGAGGTCCCCGTCGTAAGTCGAGAGCACCTGCCGCAACTCGGTAAAATCCAGGAGGTTCTCCCCTCCAGGCGAGATGAGGCCCTGTTTCCACTGAGGTGTCTCGAGGCTAATCACACGTGACCTCTGGAACTTCCAAAGAGTCTTTCACAGCCATGCTGCAACTCAAGAAGTTCCCCGACATACCCGTCTCCACTCAAGAGGAAGCACGAGGGTCCCGGCCACATCCAGAGGAGCTCCGTTTCCGCCTCGTAGCTCGAGATGGAGGGATCCTTTCCCTGCTTGGTCCGGAAAGAATTCCCGGCATTCCATCGCATCTCAAGAGGAGGCGCTCTCCAAAGGAAAGGGGAGAGGAACTGCAGGGTCGTGCCACCATTCCAAGACTCCCCCAGATGTCTCAGTCCGTTCCACAGGAACCTGTTTTCCCTGCACTGCCTCGGCTTTCACGCCGAGGATCGACTCACACCACCGTGACACGTGGGACAGAGCTGTGGGAAAGCCTCGTGGGAAAGACTCGAGGGAAAGCCACAGATCCTTGGTCCACGCAAGGGGAAGCGTGACACTCTGCTACAGCTCGGAGGAAAGCGCACGTGCATGCCCCCACTCGAGACGAGGACTGACTCCCCTGGGGACTCAGGAAGTACCCCAAGATCCATGTCGCACTGGAGAGGAATCCTCAGGTTCCGCACCACTCGCATAGCCTGTAGCCGGGCCAGGATTCTCTATGCTACATGGATCTTGACTTCCGAGTCTCCCCAGGGGAGTCGCCTCGTCCGAGGGCCTCACGTGCGCTTTCCCCCACGAGCACAGTGCCTTTCCCAAGATCGGCTTTCCCTCAGTCTTTCCCGGGTCCACAGCTGTCCACGGTGGTGTGAGTCGATCCTCGGCGTGAAAGCCGAGGCAGTGACAGGGAAAACAGGTTCCTGTGGAATGGACTGAGACGTCTGGGGAGTCTCGGAATGGTGGCACGACCCTGCAGTTCCTCTCCCCTTTCCTTTGGAGAGCGCCTCCCTTTGAGATGCGATGGGAATGCCGGGAATTCTTTCCGGACCAAGCAGGGAAAGGATCCGCTCATCTCGAGCTACGAGGCCGGAAACGGAGCTCCTCTGGATGTGGCCGGGACCCTCGTGCTTCCTCTTGAGTGGAGACGGGTATGTCGGGGAACTTCTTGAGTTGCAGCATGGACTGTGAAAGACTCTTTGGAAGTTCCAGAGGTCACGTGTGATTAGCCTCGAGACACCTCAGTGGAAACGGGCCTCATCTCGCCTGGAAGGGGAGAACCTCCTGGATTTTACCGAGTTGCGGCAGGTGCTCTCGACTTACGACGGGGACCTCATGGACCCGCTCTGGTGACCTCAGTAAAGGCCAGTCCCCATGCGAGTTGCTAGAGGGCGTGTCGCTATTCCTCTCCCGTCGATGCCAGGGCCTAAGACCTTGTGTGGAGTCGGGGCCAGAACCTGAAGATTCCTCTCCAGGGCTGACATGCATCTTGAGGTACTTCTGGAGTCTCCCCAGGGGAGTCAGTCCTCGTCTCGAGTGGGGCATGCACGTGCGCTTTCCTCCCGTGCTGTAGCAGCAGTGTCACGCTTCCCATCGCGTGGATCAAGGGATCTGTGGCTTTCCCTCGAGGCTTTCAGACGAGGCTTTCCCACAGGGCTCTCCCACGTACCACCGCGATCCTCGCCTCTGCCACCGCGATCCTCGCCGTGCAAGTCGAAGCAGTGCAGGGAAAACAGGATCCTCTGGAATGGACTGAGACATCTGGGGGACTCTTGGAATGGTGGCACGACCCATGAGTTCCTCTCGCCTTTCCTGTGCAGCGCGCCTCCTCTTGAGATGCGTCGGAAACGTCGGAAATTCTTTCCCGAGGAAGCAGAGAAGGATCCCTCATCTCGAGCTTGGAGGAGGAAACGGAGCTCCTCTGGAGGTGGCCGGACCCTCGTGCTTCCTCTGGAGTGGAGACGGGTATGTCGGGGAACTTCTTGAGTTGTAGCAAGGGTGTGTAGGACCCTTTGGAAGTTCCAGAGTTTAGGCGTGATTACTCTCGAGACGCCGCAGAGAAAATGGGCCTCATCTCGACTGAAGCAGAGAACCTCCTGGATTTTCTCGAGTTGCGGCAGGTGCTCTCAACATACGACCGTGACCTCAGGGACAGTGTAGCAGGTGTGTCACGCTTCCCGTCGCGGGGATCAAGGGATCTGTGGCCTTTCCCTCGAGGCTTTCCCACGAGGCTTTCCCACAGGGCTGTCCCACGTGCCACCATGGTGTGAGTCGATACTCGGCGTGAAAGTCGAGGCAGTGCAGGGAAAACAGGTTCCTCTGAAATGGACTGACACATCTGGGGGACTCTTGGAATGGTGGCACGACCCTGGAGTTCCTCTCGCCTTTCCTATTGAGAGCCCTTACTCTTGAGATGCCACGGGAACGCCGAAAAATCTTTCCTGACTAAGCAGGATAGGATCCCTCATCTCAAGCTGCCAGGCGGAAACGGGGTTCCTCTGGATGTGGGCGGGACCCTCGTGACTTCCTCTCTAGTGGAGACGGGTATGTCGGGGAACTTCTTGAGTTGCAGCAAGGACCCTTTTGAATTTCCAGAGTTTAGGTGTGATGAGCCTCCAGACGCCTCAGAGGAAATGGGCCTCATCTCGCCTGGAGGGGAGAACCTCCTGGATTTTCTAGAGTTGGGCAGGGTCTCTCGAGTTAAGACGGGGACCTCAGGGACCCGCTCTGGTGGCCTCAGGAAAGGCCAGTGCCCATGGGAGTTGCAAGGGGGCCTTTCGGGATTCCTCTCCCGTCGATGTTGGGGCCTAAGACCTTGTGTGGAGTCGGGGCCAGGAACCTGAGGATTCCTCCCCAGTGCTGACATGGGTCTTGGCGTATTTCTGGAGTCTCCCCTGGGGAGTCAGTGCTCATCTCGTGTGGGTGCATGCACGTGAGCTTTCCTCACGAACTGTAGCAGCAGTGTCACACTTCCCGTCGCGTGGATCAAGGGATCTGTGGCCTTTCCCTCGAGGCTTTCCCACGAGGATTTTCCTCAGGGCTGTCCCACGTGCCACCGTGGTGTGAGTCGATCCTCGGCTTGAAAGTCGAGGCAGTGCAGGGAAAACAGGTTTCCCTGGAATTGACAGAGACATCTGGGGGACTCTGGGAATGGTGGAACGACCCTGGAGTTTCTCTCGCCTTTCCTGTGGAGAGGGCCTCCTCTTGAGATGCGACTGGAACGCCGGGAATGCTTTCCAGACCACGCAGGGAAAGGATCCCTCCTCTCGAGCTATGAGGTGGAAACGGTGCTCCTCTGAAAGTGGGCGGGAAGATGTTGATACTCTCGAGTGTAGACGGGTATGTCGGAGAACTTCTTGAGTTGCAGCAAGGGTGTGAAGGACCCTTTGGAAGTTCCAGAGGTTAGGTGTGATTAGCCTCGAGACGCCTCAGCGCAAATGGGCCTCATCTCGCCTTTAAGGACGCCAAGATCCATGTCAGCACTGGAGAGGAATCCTCAGGTTCCGGCACCGACTCCACACAAGGTCTTAGGCCCCGGCATGCGACGGGAGAGGAATCCCGAGAGGCCCCGAGCAACTCGCATGGGGAATGGCCTTTCCTGAGGCCACCAGAGCGGGTCCCTCTAGGTCCCCGTCGTAAGTCGAGATCACCTGTCCCAACTCGAGAAAAATCCAGGAGGTTCTTCCCCTCCAAGGCGAGATGAGGCCCATTTCCGCTGAGGCGTCTCGAGGCTAATCACATCTAACATCTGGAATTCCAAAGGGTCCTTCACACCCTTGCTGCAACTCAAGAAGTTCCCCGACATACCGTCTCCACTCGAGAGGAAGCACGAGAGTCCGCCCACATCCAGAGGAGCCCCGTTTCCGCCTCCTAGCTCGAGAGGAGGGATCCTTTCCCTGCGTGGTCGGGAAAGAATTCCGGCGTTCCCGTCGCATCTCAAGAGGAGGCGCTCTCCACAGGAAAGGCGAGAGGAACTCCAGGGTCGTGCCACCATTCCCAGAGCCCCAGATGTCTCAGTCCATTCCAGGGAAACCTGTTTTCCCTGCACTGCCTCGACTTTCAAGCGAGGATCGACTCACACCACGGTGGCACGTGGGACAGCCCTGTGGGAAAGCCTCGGGAAAGCCTCGTGGAAAGCCTCGAGGGAAAGCCACAGATCCCTTGATCCCGCGAAGGGAAGCGTGACACTGCTGCTACAGCTCGGAGGAAAGCGCACGTGCATGCCCCACTCGAGACGAGGACTGACTCCCCTGGGGAGACTCCAGAAGTACCCCAAGATCCATGTCAGCACTGGAGAGGAATCCTCAGGTTCCGGCACCGACTCCACACAAGGTCTTAGGCCCCGGCATCGACGGGAGAGGAATCCGAGAGGCCCCCGAGCAACTCGCATGGGGACTGGCCTTTCCTGAGGCCACCAGAGCGGGTCCCTGAGGTCCCGTCGTAAGTCGAGAGCACCTGCCGCAACTCGAGAAAATCCAGGAGGTTCTCCCCTCCAGGCGAGATGAGGCCCATTTCCGCTGAGGTCTCGAGGCTAATCACACCTAACTCTGGAACTTCCAAAGGGTCCTTCACACCCTTGCTGCAACTCAAGAAGTTCCCCGACATACCCGTCTCCACTCGAGAGGAAGCACGAGAGTCCCGCCCACATCCAGAGGAGCCCCGTTTCCGCCTCCTAGCTCGAGAGGAGGGATCCTTTCCCTGCGTGGTGGGAAAGAATTCCCGGCGTTTCCGTCGCATCTCAAGAGGAGGCGCTCTCCACAGGAAAGGCGAGAGGAACTCCAGGTCGTGCCACCATTCCAGAGTCCCCAGATGTCTCAGTCCATTCCAGGGAAACCTGTTTTCCCTGCACTGCCTCGACTTTCAAGCCGAGGATCGACTCACACCACGGTGGCACGTGGGACAGCCCTGTGGGAAAGCCTCGTGGGAAAGCCTCGGGAAAGCCTCGAGGAAAGCCACAGATCCCTTGATCCACGCGAAGGGAAGCGTGACACTGCTGCTACAGCTCGGGAGGAAAGCGCACGTGCATGCCCCACTCGAGACGAGGACTGACTCCCCTGGGGAGACTCCAGAAGTACCCAAGATCCATGTCAGCACTGGAGAGGAATCCTCAGGTTCCGGCACGACTCCACACAAGGTCTTAGGCCCCGGCATCGACGGGAGAGGAATCCCGAGAGGCCCCGAGCAACTCGCATGGGGACTGGCCTTTCCTGAGGCCACCAGAGCGGGTCCCTGAGGTCCCCGTCGTAAGTCGAGAGCACCTGCAACTCGAGAAAATCCAGGAGGTTCTCCCCTCCAGGCGAGATGAGGCCCATTTCCGCTGAGGCGTCTCGAGGCTAATCACACCTAACTCTGGAACTTCCAAAGGGTCCTTCACACCCTTGCTGCAACTCAAGAAGTTCCCCGACATACCCGTCTCCACTCGAGAGGAAGCACGAGAGTCCCGCCCACATCCAGAGGAGCCCCGTTTCCGCCTCCTAGCTCGAGAGGAGGGATCCTTTCCCTGCGTGGTCGGGAAAGAATTCCCGCGTTCCCGTCGCATCTCAAGAGGAGGCGCTCTCCACAGGAAAGGCGAGAGGAACTCCAGGGTCGTGCCACCATTCCCAGAGTCCCCCAGATGTCTCAGTCCATTCCAGGGAAACCTGTTTTCCCTGCACTGCCTCGACTTTCAAGCCGAGGATCGACTCACACCACGGTGGCACGTGGACAGCCCTGTGGGAAAGCCTCGTGGGAAAGCCTCCTGGGAAGGGAAAGCCACAGATCCCTTGATCCACGCGAAGGGAAGCTGACACTGCTGAGCTGTGCATGCCCCACTCGAGGACTCCGAGACTCCAGAAGTCGGCACTGGAGAGGAATCCTCATCTCAAAACTTCTGGATTTTCTCGAGCAACGACTTACGACGGGGACCTCAGGCGCTCTGGTGGCCTCAGGAAAGGCCAGTCCCCTGCGAGTTGCTCGGGGGCCTGTCGGCATTCCTCTCCGCGATGCCGGGGCCTAAGAACGGAGTCGGTGCCGGAACTGAGGATTCCTCTCCAGTGCCGACATGGATTTGGGGTACTTCTGGAGTCCCAAGGGAGTCAGTCCCGTCTCAGTGGGGCATGCACGTGCGCTTTCCTTCCGAGCTGTAGCAGCAGTGTCACTTCCCTTCGCGTGGATCAAGGGATCTGTGGCTTTCCCGAGGCCTTCCCACGAGGCTTTCCCACGAGGCTTTCCCACAGGGCTGTCCCACGCCACCGTGGTGTGAGTCGATCCTCGGCTTGAAAGTAGAGGCAGTGCAGGGAAAACAGGTTTCCCTGGAATGGACTGAGACATCTGGGGACTCTGGGAATGGTGGCGACCTGGAGTTCCTCTCGCCTTTCCTGTGGAGAGCGCCTCCTCTTGAGAAGCGACGGGAACGCGGGAATTCTTTCCCGACCACGCAGGGAAAGGATCCCTCCTCTCGAGCTAGGAGGCGGAAAAGGGCTCCTCTGGATGTGGGCGGGACTCTCGTGCTTCCTCTCGAGTGGAGACGGGTATGTCGGGGAACTTCTTGAGTTGCAGCAAGGGTGTGAAGGACCCTTTGGAAGTTCCAGAGGTTAGTGTGATTAGCCTCGAGACGCTCAGCGGAAATGGGCCTCATCTCGCCTGGAGGGGAGAACCTCCTGGATTTTCTCGAGTTGCGGCAGGTGCTCTCGACTTACGACGGGGACCTCAGGGACCCGCTCTGGTGGCCTCAGGAAAGGCCAGTCCCCATGCGAGTTGCTCGGGGCCTCTCGGGATTCCTCTCCCGTCGATGCGGGGCCTAAGACCTTGTGTGGAGTCGGTGCCGGAACCTGAGGATTCCTCTCCAGTGCTGACATGGATCTTGGGTACTTCTGGAGTCTCCCCAGGGGAGTCAGTCCTCGTCTCGAGTGGGGGCATGCACGTGCGCTTTCCTCCCGCTAGCAGCAGTGTCACGCTTCCCTTCGTGGATCAAGGGATCTGTGGCTTTCCCTCGAGGGAGGCTTTCCCACGAGGCTTTCCCACAGGGCTGTCCCACGTGCCACCGTGGTGTGAGTCGATCCTCGGCTTGAAGTCGAGGCAGTGCAGGGAAAACAGGTTTCCCTGGAATGGACTGAGACATCTGGGGACTCTGGGAATGGTGGCACGACCCTGGAGTTCCTCTCGCCTTTCCTGTGGAGAGCGCCTCCTCTTGAGATGCGACGGAACGCCGGGAATTCTTTCCCCCACGCAGGGAAAGGATCCCTCCTCTCGAGCTAGGAGCGGAAACGGGGCTCCTCTGGATGTGGGCGGGACTCTCGTGCTTCCTCTCGAGTGGAGACGGGTATGTCGGGGAACTTCTTGAGTTGCAGCAAGGGTGAAGGACCCTTTGGAAGTTCCAGAGGTTAGTGTGATTAGCCTCGAGACGCCTCAGCGGAAATGGGCCTCATCTCGCCTGGAGGGGAGAACCTCCTGGATTTTCTCGAGTTGCGGCAGGTGCTCTCGACTTACGACGGGGACCTCAGGGACCCGCTCTGGTGGCCTCAGGAAAGGCCAGTCCCCATGCGAGTTGCTCGGGGGCCTCTCGGATTCCTCTCCCGTCGATGCCGGGGCCTAAGACCTTGTGTGGAGTCGGTGCCGGAACCTGAGGATTCCTCTCCAGTGCTGACATGGATCTTGGGGTACTTCTGGAGTCTCCCCAGGGGAGTCAGTCCTCGTCTCGAGTGGGGGCATGCACGTGCGCTTTCCTCCGAGCTGTAGCAGCAGTGTCACGCTTCCCTTCGCGGATCAAGGGATCTGTGGCTTTCCTCGAGGGAGCTTTCCCACGAGGCTTTCCCACAGGGCTGTCCCACGTGCCACCGTGGTGTGAGTCGATCCTCGGCTTGAAAGTCGAGGCAGTGCAGGGAAAACAGGTTTCCCTGGAATGGACTGAGACATCTGGGGACTCTGGGAATGGTGGCACGACCCTGGAGTTCCTCTCGCCTTTCCTGTGGAGAGCGCCTCCTCTTGAGATGCGACGGGAACGCCGGAATTCTTTCCCGACCACGCAGGGAAAGGATCCCTCCTCTCGAGCTAGGAGGCGGAAACGGGGCTCCTCTGGATGTGGCGGGACTCTCGTGCTTCCTCTCGAGTGGAGACGGGTATGTCGGGGAACTTCTTGAGTTGCAGCAAGGGTGTGAAGGACCCTTTGGAAGTTCCAGAGGTTAGGTGTGATTAGCCTCGAGACGCCTCAGCGGAAATGGGCCTCATCTCGCCTGGAGGGAGAACCTCCTGGATTTTCTCGAGTTGGCAGGTGCTCTCGACTTACGACGGGGACCTCAGGGACCCGCTCTGGTGGCCTCAGGAAAGGCCAGTCCCCATGCGAGTTGCTCGGGGCCTCTCGGGATTCCTCTCCCGTCGATGCCGGGGCCTAAGACCTTGTGTGGAGTCGGTGCCGGAACCTGAGGATTCCTCTCCAGTGCTGACATGGATCTTGGCGTCCTTAAAGGCGAGATGAGGCCCATTTGCGCTGAGGCGTCTCGAGGCTAATCACACCTAACCTCTGGAACTTCCAAAGGGTCCTTCACACCCTTGCTGCAACTCAAGAAGTTCTCCGACATACCCGTCTCCACTCGAGAGTATCAACATCTTTCCGCCCACTTTCAGAGGAGCACCGTTTCCACCTCATAGCTCGAGAGGAGGGATCCTTTCCCTGCGTGGTCTGGAAAGCATTCCCGGCGTTCCAGTCGCATCTCAAGAGGAGGCCCTCTCCACAGGAAAGGCGAGAGAAACTCCAGGGTCGTTCCACCATTCCCAGAGTCCCCCAGATGTCTCTGTCAATTCCAGGGAAACCTGTTTTCCCTGCACTGCCTCGACTTTCAAGCCGAGGATCGACTCACACCACGGTGGCACGTGGGACAGCCCTGAGGAAAATCCTCGTGGGAAAGCCTCGAGGGAAAGCCACAGATCCCTTGATCCACGCGACGGGAAGTGTGACACTGCTGCTACAGTTCGTGAGGAAAGCTCACGTGCATGCACCCACACGAGATGAGCACTGACTCCCCAGGGGAGACTCCAGAAATACGCCAAGACCCATGTCAGCACTGGGGAGGAATCCTCAGGTTCCGGCCCGACTCCACACAAGGTCTTAGGCCCAACATCGACGGGAGAGGAATCCCGAAAGGCCCCCTTGCAACTCCCATGGGCACTGGCCTTTCCTGAGGCCACCAGAGCGGTCCCTGAGGTCCCCGTCTTAACTCGAGAGACCCTGCCCAACTCTAGAAAATCCAGGAGGTTCTCCCCTCCAGGCGAGATGAGGCCCATTTCCTCTGAGGCGTCTGGAGGCTCATCACACCTAAACTCTGGAAATTCAAAAGGGTCCTTGCTGCAACTCAAGAAGTTCCCCGACATACCCGTCTCCACTAGAGAGGAAGCACGAGGGTCCCGCCCACATCCAGAGGAACCCCGTTTCCGCCTGGCAGCTTGAGATGAGGGATCCTATCCTGCTTAGTCAGGAAAGATTTTTCGGCGTTCCCGTGGCATCTCAAGAGTAAGGGCTCTCAATAGGAAAGGCGAGAGGAACTCCAGGGTCGTGCCACCATTCCAAGAGTCCCCCAGATGTGTCAGTCCATTTCAGAGGAACCTGTTTTCCCTGCACTGCCTCGACTTTCACGCCGAGTATCGACTCACACCATGGTGGCACGTGGGACAGCCCTGTGGGAAAGCCTCGTGGGAAAGCCTCGAGGGAAAGCCACAGATCCCTTGATCCCCGCGACGGGAAGCGTGACACACCTGCTACACTGTCCCTGAGGTCACGGTCGTATGTTGAGAGCACCTGCCGCAACTCGAGAAAATCCAGGAGGTTCTCTGCTTCAGTCGAGATGAGGCCCATTTTCTCTGCGGCGTCTCGAGAGTAATCACGCCTAAACTCTGGAACTTCCAAAGGGTCCTACACACCCTTGCTACAACTCAAGAAGTTCCCGACATACCCGTCTCCACTCCAGAGGAAGCACGAGGGTCCGGCCACCTCCAGAGGAGCTCCGTTTCCTCCTCCAAGCTCGAGATGAGGGATCCTTCTCTGCTTCCTCGGGAAAGAATTTCCGACGTTTCCGACGCATCTCAAGAGGAGGCGCGCTGCACAGGAAAGGCGAGAGGAACTCATGGGTCGTGCCACCATTCCAAGAGTCCCCCAGATGTCTCAGTCCATTCCAGAGGATCCTGTTTTCCCTGCACTGCTTCGACTTGCACGGCGAGGATCGCGGTGGCAGAGGCGAGGATCGCGCGGTGGTACGTGGGAGAGCCCTGTGGGAAAGCCTCGTCTGAAAGCCTCGAGGGAAAGCCACAGATCCCTTGATCCACGCGATGGGAAGCGTGACACTGCTGCTACAGCACGGGAGGAAAAGCGCACGTGCATGCCCCACTCGAGACGAGGACTGACTCCCCTGGGGAGACTCCAGAAGTACCTCAAGATGCATGTCAGCCCTGGAGAGGAATCTTCAGGTTCTGGCCCCGACTCCACACAAGGTCTTAGGCCCTGGCATCGACGGAGAGGAATAGCGACACGCCCTCTAGCAACTCGCATGGGGACTGGCCTTTACTGAGGTCACCAGAGCGGGTCCATGAGGTCCCGTCGTAAGTCGAGAGCACCTGCCGCAACTCGGTAAAATCCAGGAGGTTCTCCCCTCCAGGCGAGATGAGGCCGTTTCCACTGAGGTGTCTCGAGGCTAATCACACGTGACCTCTGGAACTTCCAAAGAGTCTTTCACAGTCATGCTGCAACTCAAGAAGTTCCCCGACATACCCGTCTCCACTCAAGAGGAAGCACGAGGTCCCGGCCACATCCAGAGGAGCTCCGTTTCCGCCTCGTAGCTCGAGATGAGGGATCCTTTCCCTGCTTGGGAAAGAATTCCCGGCATTCCCATCGCATCTCAAGGGAGGCGCTCTCCAAATGAAAGGGGAGAGGAACTGCAGGGTCGTGCCACCATTCCGAGACTCCCCGAGACGTCTCAGTCCATTCCACAGGAACTTGTTTTCCCTTCACTGCCTCGGCTTTCACGCCGAGGATCGACTCACACCACCGTGGCACGTGGGACAGCGCTGTGGGAAAGCCTCGTGGGAAAGACTCGAGGGAAAGCCACAGATCCCTTGGTCCACGCAAGGGGAAGCGTGACACTGCTGCTACAGCATGGGAAGAATGGGCACGCTCATGCCCCCACTCGAGACGAGGCCTCACTCCCTTGTGGAGACTCTAGAAGTACCCCAAAATCCATGTCAGTACTGGAGAGGAATCCTCAGGTTCCGGCCCCGACTCCACACAAAACTCTTAGGCCCCGGCATCGACGGGAGAGGAATCACGAGAGGCCCCCTAGGAAC
>NW_017216173.1:0-13376 GCF_001704415.2 Capra hircus
CCTTGAGTCCACAGATGCTCTCAGTTCCATTCCAGGGAAACCTGTTTTCCCTGCACTGCCTCGACTTTCAAGCCGTAGGATCGACTCAACCACGGTGGCACGTGGGACAGCCCTGTGGGAAAGCCTCGTGGGAAGCCTCTTGGGAAAGGCCTCGAGGGAAAGCCACAGATCACTTGATCACCGCGAAGGGAAGCGTGACACTGCTGCTACAGCTCGGGAGGAAAGCGCACGTGCATGCCCCCACTCGAGACGAGGACTGACTCCCCTGGGGAGACTCCAGAAGTACCCCAAGATCCATGTCAGCACTGGAGAGGAATCCTCAGGTTCCGGCACCGACTCCACACAAGGTCTTAGGCCCGGCATCGACGGGAGAGGAATCCCGAGAGGCCCCCGAGCAACTCGCATGGGGACTGGCCTTTCTGAGGCCACCAGAGCGGGTCCCTGAGGTCCCCGTCGTAAGTCGAGAGCACCTGCCGCAACTCGAGAAAATCCAGGAGGTTCTCCCCTCCAGGCGAAGATGAGGCCCATTTCCGCTGAGCGTCTCCGAGGCTAATCACACCTAACCTCTGGAACTTCCAAAGGGTCCTTCACAGCCCTTGCTGCAAACTCAAGAAGTTCCCCGACATACCCGTCTCCACTCGAGAGGAAGCACGAGAGTTCTGCACACATCCAGAGGAGCCCCGTTTCCCCTCCTAGCTCGAGAGGAAGGATCCTTTCCCTGCGTGGTCGGGAAAGAATTCCCGGCGTTCCCGTCGCATCTCAAGAGGAGGCGCTCTCCACAGGAAAGGCGAGAGGAACTCCAGGGTCGTGCCTCCATTCCCAGAGTCCCCCAGATGTCTCAGTCCATTCCAGGGAAAACTGTTTTGCCTGCACTGCCTCGACTTTCAAGCCGCGGATCGACTCACACCACGGTGGCACTTGGGACAGCCCTGCTGGGAAAGCCTCGTGGGAAAGCCTCGTGGGAAAGCCTCGAGGGAAAGCCACAGATCCCTTGATCCACGCGAAGGGAAGGGCAACACTTCTGCTACAGCTCGGGAGGAAATCGCACGTGCATGCCCCCATACGAGACGAGGACTGACTCCCCGGGGAGACTCCAGAAGTACCCCAAGTTCCATGTCAGCACTGGAGTGGAATCCTCAGGTTCCAGCACCGACTCCACACTAAGATCTTAGGCCCCGGCATTGACGGGAGAGGAATTCCGAGAGGCCCCCGAGCAACTCGCATGGGGACTGGCCTTTCCTGAGGCCACCAGAGCGGGTCCCTGAGGTCCCCGTCGTAAGTTGAGAGCACCTGCCGCAACTCGAGAAAATCCAGGAGGTTCTCCCCTCCAGGCGAGATGAGGCCCATTTCCGCTGAGGCGTCTCGAGGCTAATCACACCTAACCTCTGGAACTTCCAAAGGGTCCTTCACACCCTTGCTGCAAATCAAGAAGTTCCCCGACATAACCTGTCTCCATCTCGAGAGGAAGCACGAGAGTCCCGCCCACATCCAGAGGAGCCCCGTTTCCGCTCTCATAGCTCGAGAGGAGGGATCCTTTCCCTGCGTGTTCGGGAAAGAATTACCCGGCGTTCCCGTCGCATCTCAAGAGGAGGCGCTCTCCACCAGGAAAGGCGAGAGGAACTCCAGGGTCGTGCCACCATTCCGAGCAGTCCCCCAGATGTCTCAGTCCATTCCAGGGAAAACCTGTTTTCCCTGCACTGCCTCGACTTTCAAGCCGAGGATCGACTCACACCACGGTGGCACGTGGGACAGCCCTGTGGGAAAGCCTCGTGGGAAAGCCTCATGGGAAAGCCTCGAGTGAAAGTCACAGATCCCTTGATCCACGCGAAGGGAAGCGTGACACTGCTGCAACAGCTCGGGAGGAAAGCGCCCGTGCATGCCCCCACTCGAGACGAGGACTGACTTCCCTGGAGAGTCTCCAGAAGTACCCCAAGATCCATGTCGGCACTGGAGAGGAATCCTCAGGTGCCGGCACTGACTCCATACAAGGTCTTAGGACCCAGCATCGACGGGAGTGGAATCCCGAGAAGCCCTCGAGCAACTCGCATGGGGACTGGCCTTTCCTGAGGCCACCAGAGCGGGACTCTGAGGTCCCCGTCGTAAGTCGAGAGCACCTGCCACAACTCGAGAAAATCCAGGAGGTTCTCCCCTCCAGGCGAGATGAGGCGCATTTGTGCTGAGGCGTCTCAGGGTAATCAGACCTAACCTCTGCAACATCCAAAGGGTCCTTCACAACCTTGCTGCAACTCAAGAAGTTGCCCGACATACCCGTCTCCACTCGAGAGGAAGCACGAGAGTCCCCCCCACATCCAGAGGAGCCCCGTTTGCGCCTCCTAGCTAGAGAGGAGGGATCCTTTCCCTGCGTGGTTGGGAAAGAATTCCGAGCGTTCCGTCGCATCTCAAGAGGAGGCTCTCTCCACAGGAATGGCGAGAGGAACTCCAGGATCGTGCCACCATTCCCACAGTCCCCCAGATGTCTCAGTCCATTCCAGGGAAACCTGTTTTCCCTGCACTGACTCGACTTTCAGCCGAGGATCGACAAACAACACGGTGGCACATGGGACAGCCCTGTGGGAAAGCCTCGTGGGAACGCCTCGTGGGAAAGCCTCGAGGGAAAGCCACAGATGCCTTGCTCCACGTGAATGGAAGCGTGACACTGCTGGAACAGCCAGGGAGGAAAGCGCACGTGCATGCCCCCACTCGAGACGAGGACTGACTTCCCTGGGGAGACTCCAGAAGTACCCCAAGGTCCATGTAAGCAATAGTGAGGAATCCTCAGCTTCCGGCACTTTCTCCACACAAGGTCTTAGGCCGCAGCATCAACGTGACAGGAATCCCGAGAGGCCCCGAGCAACTCGCATGGGGACTGGCCTTTCCTGAGGCCACCAGAGCGCGTCATTGAGGTCCCCGTCCTAAGTCGAGAGACCTACTGCCACTCGAGAAAATTCCGGAGGTTCTCCCCTCCAGTCGAGATGAGGCCCATTTTCGCTGAGGTGTCTCGAGGCTAATCACACCTAACCTCTGGAACTTCCAAAGGGTCCTTCACACCCTTGCTGCAACTCAAGTAGTTCCCCATCATACCCGGCTCCACTCGAGAGGAAGCACGAGAGTCCCGCCCACATCCAGAGGAGCCCCGTTTCCGCCTCCTAGCTGGAGAGGAGGGATCCTTTCCCTGCGTGGTCGGGAAAGAATTCCCGGCGTTCCCGTCCCATCTCAAGAGGAGGCGCTCTCCACAGGAAAGGCAAGAGGAACTCCAGGGTCGTGCCACCATTCCCAGAGTCCCCCAGATGTCTCAGTCCATTCCAGGGAAACCTGTTTCCCCTGCACTGCCTCGACTTTCAAGCCGAGGATCGACTCACACCACGGTGGCACGTGGGACAGCCCTGTGGGAAAGGCTCGTGGGAAAGCCTCGAGGGGAAGCCTTGAGGGAAAGCTACAGATCCCTTGATCCACGCGAAGGGAAGGGTGACACTGCTGCTACTGCTCGGGAGGAAAGCGCACGTGCATGCCCCCACTCGAGACGAGGACTGACTCCCCTGGGGAGACTCCAGAAGTACCCCAAGATCAATGTCAGCCCTGGAGAGGAATCCTCAGGTTCCGGCACTGACTCCACACAAGGTCTTAGGCCCCGCATCGACGGGAGAGGAATCCCGAGAGGCCCCCGAGCAACTCGCATGGGGATTGGCCTTTCCTGAGGCCACCAGAGCGGGTCCCTGAGGTCCCCGTCGTAAGTCGCGAGCACCTGCCGCAACTCGAGAAAATCCAGGAGGTTCTCCCCTCCAGGCGAGATGAGGCCCATTTCCGCTGAGGCGTCTCGAGGCTAATCACACCTAACCTCTGGAACTTCCAAAGGGTTCTTCACACCCTTGCTGCAACTCAAGAAGTTCCCCGACATACCCGTCTCCACTCGAGAGGAAGCACGAGAGTCCCTCCCACATCCAGAGGAGCCCCATTTCCACCTCCTTGCTAGAGAGGAGGGATCCTTTCCCTGCGTGTTCGGAAAAGAATTCCCGGCGTTCCCGTCGCATCTCAAGAGGAGGCGCTCTCCACAGGAAAGGCGAGAGCCACTTCAGGGCCGTGCCACCATTCCCAGAATCCCCCAGATGTCTCAGTCCATTCCAGGGTAACCTGTTTTCCCTGCACTGCCTCGACTTTCAAGCCGAGGATCGACTCACACCACGGTGGTACGTGGGACAGCCCTGTGGGAAAGCCTCATGGGAAAGCCTCAAGGGAAAGCCACAGATCCCTTCATCCACGCGAAGGGAAGCGTGACACTGCTGCTACAGCTCGGGAGGAAAGGGAACGTGCATGCCCCCACTCGAGACGAGGACTGACTACCCTGGGGAGACTCCAGAAGTACCCCAAAATCCATGTCAGCACTGGAGAGGAATCCTCAGGTTCCGGCACCGACTCCACACAAGGTCTTAGGCCCCGGCATCGACGGGAGAGGAATCCCGATAGGCCCCCGAGCAACTCACATGGGGACTGGCCTTTCCTAAGGCCACCAGAGCGGGTCCCTGAGGTCCCCGTCGTAAGTTGAGAGCCCCTGCCGCAACTCGAGAAAATCCAGGAGGTTGTCCCCTCCAGGCGAGATGAGGCCCATTTGCGCTGAGGTGTCTCGAGGCAAATCACACCTAACCTATGGAAATTCCAAAGGGTCCTTCACACCCTTGCTGCAACTCTAGAAGATCCCCAACATACCCGTCTCCACTCAAGAGGAAGCACGAGAGTCCCGCCCACATCCAGAGGAGCCCCATTTCCACCTCATAGCTCGAGAGGAGGGATCCATTCCCTGCGTTGTCGGAAAAGATTCCCGGCGTTCCCGTCGCATCTCAAGAGGAGGCGCTCTCCACAGGAAAGGCGAGAGGAACTTCAGGGCCGTGCCACCATTCCCAGAGTCCCCCAGATGTCTCAGTCCATTCCAGGGAAACCTGTTTTCCCTGCACTGCCTCGACTTTCAAGCCGAGGATCGACTCACACCACGGTGGCACGTGGGACAGCCCTGTGGGAAAGCCACGTGGGAAAGCCTCATGGGAAAGCCTCGAGGGAAAGCCCGTGATCCCTTGATCCACGCGAAGGGAAGCGTGACACTGCTGCTACAGCTCGGGAGGAAAGGGCACGTGCATGCCCCCACTCGAGACGAGGACTGACTCCCCTGGGGAGACTCACATTCAGAGGAACCCCGTTTCCGCCTGGCAGCTCGAGATGAAGGATCCTATCCTGCTTAGTCAGGAAAGTTTTTTCGGCGTTCCCTTGGCATCTCAAGAGCAAGGGCTCTCAATAGGAAAGGCGAGAGGTACTCCGGGGTCGTGCCACCATTCGAAGAGTCCCCCAGATGTCTCAGTCCATTTCAGAGGAACCTGTTTTCCCTGCACTGCCTCGACTTTCAAGCCGAGGATCCACTCACACCATGGTGGCACGTGGGACAGCCCTGTGGGAAAGCCTCGTGGGAAAGCCTCGAGGGAAAGCCAAAGATCCCTTGATCCCCACGACGGGAAGCGTGACACATCTGCTACACTGTCCCTGAGGTCACGGTCTTATGTCGAGAGCACCTGCCGCAACTCGAGAAAATCCAAGAGGTTCTCTGCTCCAGTCTAGATGAGGCCCATTTTCTCTGCAGGCGTCTCGAGAGTAATCACACCTAAACTCTGGAACTTCCAAAGGGTCCTTCACACCCTTGCTGCAACTCAAGAAGTTCCCCGACATACCCGTCTCCACTCGAGAGGAAGCACGAAAGTCCCGCCCACATCCAGAGGAGACCCGTTTCCGCCTCCTAGCTCTTGAGGAGGGATCCTTTCACTGCGTGTTCGGGAAAGAATTCCCGGCGTTTCCGTCGCATCTAAAGAGGAGGCGCTCTCCACAGGAAAGGCGAGAGGAACTCCAGTGTCCTGCCACCATTCCCAGAGTCCCCCAGATGTCTCAGCCCATTCCAGGGAAACCTGTTTTCCCTGCACTGCATCGACTTTCAAGCCGAGGATAGACTCACAGCACGGTGGCACGTGGGACAGCCCTGTGGGAAAGCCTCGTGGGAAAGCCTCGAGGGAAACCCACAGACCCCGTGATCCTCGCGAAGGGAAGCGGGAAACTGCTGCTACAGCTCGGGAGGAAAGAGCACGTGCATGCCCCCACTCGATACGAGGACTGACTCCGCTGGGGAGACTCCAGACGTACCCCAAGATCCATGTCAGAACAGGAGAGGAATCCTCCGGTTGGGGCACCAACTCCACTCAAGGTCTTAGGACCTGGCATCGACGGGAGAGAAATCCCGACAGGACCCCGAGCAACTCGCATGGGGACTGGCCTTTCCTGAGGCCACCAGAGCGGGTCCCGGAGGTCCCCTTCGTAACTCGAGAGCACCTGCCGCAACTCGAGAAAATCCAGGAGGTTCACCCCTCCAGGCGAGATGACGCCCGTTTCCCCTGAGGCGTCTCGAAGCTAATCACACCTAACTTCTGGAACTTCCAAACGGTCCTTCACACCCTTGTTGCAACTCAAGAAGTTACCCGACATACCCGTCTCCACTCGAGAATAAGCACGAGAGTCCCGCCCACATCCAGAGGAGCCCCGTTTCCGCCTCATAGCTCGAGAGGAGGGATCCTTTCCCTGCGTGGTCAGTCAAGAATTCCCGGGGTTCCCGTCGCTTCTGAAGAGGAGGCGCTCTCCACAGGAGAGGCGAGAGGAACTCCAGGGTCGTGCCACCGTTAATAGAGTCCCCCAGAAATCTCAGTCCATTCCAGGGAAACCTGTTTTCCCTGTCCTACCTCAACTTTCAAGCCGAGGATCGACTCACTAAACTGGTACACGTGGAACAGCCCTGTGGGAAAGCCTCGTTGGAAAGCCTGGTGGGAAAGCCTCGAGGGAAAGCCACAGATCCCTTGATCCTCGAGAAGGGAAGCGTGACACTGCTGCTACAGCTTGGGAGGAAAGCGCAGGTGCATGCCCCCAAAGAGACGAGGACTGACTTCCCTGGGGAGACCCCAGAAGTACCCCAAGGTCCATGTCAGCACTGGAGAGGAATCCTCAGGTTCCGGCACCGACTCCACACAAGGTCTTAGGTACCGACATTGACGGGAGAGGAATCCCGAGAGGCCCCTGAGCAACTCGCATGGGGCCTAACCTTTCCTGAGGCCACCAGAGCGGGTCGCTGAGGTCCCCGTCGTAAGTCGAGAGCACCTTCGGCAACTCGAGAAATCCAGGAGGTTCTCCCCTCCAGGCGAGATGAGGCCTATTTCCGCTGAAGCGTGTCGAGGCAAATCCATGTATCCTCTGGAACTTCCAAAGGGTGCATCAAACCCTTGCTGCAACTCAAGAAGTTCCCCAACATACCCGTCTCCACTCGAGAGGAAGCAGGAGAGTTCCGCCTACATCCAAAGGAACCCTGTTTCCGCCTCCTAGCTCGAGAGGAGGGATCCTCTCCCTGCGTATTCGGGAAAGAATTCCCGGCGTTCCCGTCGCATCTCAAGAGGGGCGCTCTCCACAGGAAAGGCGAGAGAAACTCCAGGGTCGAGCCAACATTCCCAGAGTCCCCCAGATGTCTCAATCCATTCCAGGGAAACCTGTTTTCCCTGCACTGCCTCGACTTTCAAGCCGAGGATCGACTCACACCACGGTGGCACGTGGGACAGCCCTGTGGGAAAGCCTCGTGGGAAAGCCTCGTGGGAAAACCTCGTGGGAAAGCCTCGAGCGAAAGCCACAGATACCTTGATCCACGCGAAGGGAAGCGTGACACTGCTGCTACAGCTCGGGAGGAAAGCGCACGTGCATGCCCCCATCTCGAGACGAGGACTGACTCCCCTGGGGAGACTCCAGAAGTACCCCAAGATCCATGTCAGCACTGGAGAGGAATCCTCAGGTTCCGGCACCGACTCCACACAAGGTCTTAGGTCCCGGCATCGACGGGAGAGGAATCCCGAGAGGCCCCCGAGCAACTCGCATGGGGACTGGCCTTTCCTGAGGCCACCAGAGCGGGTCCCTGAGGTCCCCGTCGATAAGTCGAGAGCACCTGCCGCAACTCGAGAAAATCCAGGAGGTTCTCCCCTCCAGGCGAGATGAGGCCCATTTCCGCTGAGGCGTCTCGAGGCTAATCACACCTAACCTCTGGAACTTCCAAAGGGTCCTTCACACCCTTGCTGCAACTCAAGAAGTTCCCCGACATACCCGTCTCCACTCGAGAGGAAGCACGAGAGTCCCGCCCACATCCAGAGGAGCCCCGTTTCCGCCTCCTAGCTCGAGAGGAGGGATCCTTTCCCTGCGTGGTTCGGAAAGAATTCCCGGCGTTCCCGTCGCATCTCAAGAGGAGGCGCTCTCCACAGGAAAGGCGAGAGGAACTCCAGGGTCGTGCCACCATTCCCGAGTCCCCCAGATGTCTCAGTCCATTCCAGGGAAACCTGTTTTCCCTGCACTGCCTCGACTTTCAAGCCGAGGATCGACTCACACCACGGTGGCACGTGGCGACAGCCCTGTGGGAAAGCCTCGTGGGAAAGCCTCATGGGAAAGCCTCGAGGGAAAGCCACAGATCCCTTGATCCACGCGAAGGGAAGCGTGACACTGCTGCTACAGCTCGGGAGGAAAGCGCACGTGCATGCCCCCACTCGAGACGAGAACTGACTCCCCTGGGGAGACTCCAGAAGTACCCCAAGATCCATGTCAGCACTGGAGAGGAATGCCTCAGGTTCCGGCACCGACTCCACACAAGGTCTTAGGCCCGGCATCGACGGGAGAGGAATCCCGAGAGGCCCCCGAGCAACTCGCATGGGGACTGGCCTTTCCTGAGGCCACCAGAGCGGGTCCCTGAGGTCCCCGTCATAAGTCGAGAGCACCTGCCGCAACTCGAGAAAATCCAGGAGGTTCTCCCCTCCAGGCGAGATGAGGCCCATTTCCGCTGAGGCGTACTCGAGGCTAATCACACCTAACCTCTGGAACTTCCAAAGGGTCCTTTCACACCCTTGCTGCAACTCAAGAAGTTCCCCGACATACCCGTCTCCACTCGAGAGGAAGCACGAGAGTCCCGCCCACATCCAGAGGAGCCCCGTTTCCGCCTCCTAGCTCGAGAGGAGGGATCCTTCCCTGAGTGTCAGGAAAGAATTCCCGGCGTTCCCGTCGCATCTCAAGAGGAGGCGCTCTCCACAGGAAAGGCGAGAGGAACTCCAGGGTCGTGCCACCATTCCCGAGTCCCCCAGATGTCTCAGTCCATTCCAGGGAAACCTGTTTTCCCTGCACTGCCTCGACTTTCAAGCCGAGGATCGACTCACACCACGGTGGCACGTGGGACAGCCCTGTGGGAAAGCCTCGTGGGAAAGCCTCGTGGGAAAGCCTCGAGCGAAAGCCACAGATCCCTTGATCCACGCGAAGGGAAGCGTGACACTGCTGCTACAGCTCGGGAGGAAAGCGCACGTGCATGCCCCCACTCGAGACGAGGACTGACTCCCCTGGGGAGACTCCAGAAGTACCCCAAGATCCATGTCAGCACTGGAGAGGAATCCTCAGGTTCCGGCACCGACTCCACACAAGGATCTTAGGCCCCGGCATCGACGGGAGAGGAATCCCGAGAGGCCCCCGAGCAACTCGCATGGGGACTGGCCTTTCCTGAGGCCACCAGAGCGGGTCCCTGATGGTCCCCGTCGTAAGTCGAGAGCACCTGCCGCAACTCGAGAAAATCCAGGAGGTTCTCCCTCCAGGCGAGATGAGGCCCATTTCCGCTGAGGCGTCTCGAGGCTAATCACACCTAACCTCTGGAACTTCCAAAGGGTCCTTCACACCTTGCTGCAACTCAAGAAGTTCCCCGACATACCCGTCTCCACTCGAGAGGAAGCACGAGAAGTTCCGCCCACATCCAGAGGAGCCCCGTTTCCGCCTCCTAGCTCGAGAGGAGGGATCCTTTCCCTGCGTGGTCGGGAAAGAATTCCCGGCGTTCCCGTCGCATCTCAAGAGGAGGCGCTCTCCACAGGAAAGGCGAGAGGAACTCCAGGGTCGTGCCACCATTCCCAGAGTCCCCCAGATGTCTCAGTCCATTCCAGGGAAACCTGTTTTCCCTGCACTGCTCGACTTTCAAGCCGAGGATCGACTCACACCACGGTGGCACGTGGGACAGCCCTGTGGGAAAGCCTCGTGGGAAAGCCTCGAAGGAAAGCCACAGATCCCTTGATCCACGCGAAAGGGAAGCGTGACACTGCTGCTACAGCTCGGGAGGAAAGCGCACGTGCATGCCCCCACTCGAGACGAGGACTGACTCCCCTGGGGAGACTCCAGAAGTACCCCAAGATCCATGTCAGCACTGGAGAGGAATCCTCAGGTTCCGGCACCGACTCCACACAAGGTCTTAGGCCCGGCATCGACGGGAGAGGAATCCCGAGAGGCCCCGAGCAACTCGCATGGGGACTGGCCTTTCCTGAGGCCACCAGAGCGGGTCCCTGAGGTCCCCGTCGTAAGTCGAGAGCACCTGCCGCAACTCGAGAAAATCCAGGAGGTTCTCCCCTCCAGGCGAGATGAGGCCCATTTCCGCTGAGGCGTCTCGAGGCTAATCACACCTAACTCTGGAACTTCCAAAGGGTCCTTCACACCCTTGCTGGCAACTCAAGAAGTTCCCCGACATACCCGTCTCCACTCGAGAGGAAGCACGAGAGTCCCGCCCACATCCAGAGGAGCCCCGTTTCCGCCTCCTAGCTCGAGAGGAGGGATCCTTTCCCTGCGTGGTCGGGAAAGAATTCCCGGCGTTCCCGTCGCATCTCAAGAGGAGGCGCTCTCCACAGGAAAGGCGAGAGGAACTCCAGGGTCGTGCCACCATTCCCAGAGTCCCCCAGATGTCTCAGTCCATTCCAGGGAAACCTGTTTTCCCTGCACTGCCTCGACTTTCAAGCCGAGGATCGACTCACACCACGGTGGCACGTGGGACAGCCCTGTGGGAAAGCCTCGTGGAAAGCCTCGTGGGAAAGCCTCGAGGGAAAGCCACAGATCCCTTGATCCACGCGAAGGGAAGCGTGACACTGCTGCTACAGCTCGGGAGGAAAGCGCACGTGCATGCCCCCACTCGAGACGAGGACTGACTCCCTGGGGAGACTCCAGAAGTACCCCAAGATCCATGTCAGCACTGGAGAGGAATCCTCAGGTTCCGGCACCGACTCCACACAAGGTCTTAGGCCCCGACATCGACGGGAGAGGAATCCCGAGAGGCCCCGAGCAACTCGCATGGGGACTGGCCTTTCCTGAGGCCACCAGAGCGGGTCCCTGAGGTCCCCGTCGTAAGTCGAGAGCACCTGCCGCAACTCGAGAAAATCCAGGAGGTTCTCCCCTCCAGGCGAGATGAGGCCCATTTCCGCTGAGGCGTCTCGAGGCTAATCACACCTAACCTCTGGAACTTCCAAAGGGTCCTTCACACCCTTGCTGGCAACTCAAGAAGTTCCCCGACATACCCGTCTCCACTCGAGAGGAAGCACGAGAGTCCGCCCACATCCAGAGGAGCCCCGTTTCCGCCTCCTAGCTCGAGAGGAGGATCCTTTCCTGCGTGGTCGGGAAAGAATTCCCGGCGTTCCCGTCGCATCTCAAGAGGAGGCGCTCTCCACAGGAAAGGCGAGAGGAACTCCAGGGTCGTGCCACCATTCCCAGAGTCCCCCAGATGTCTCAGTCCATTCCAGGGAAACCTGTTTTCCCTGCACTGCCTCGACTTTCAAGCCGAGGATCGACTCACACCACGGTGGCACGTGGGACAGCCCTGTGGGAAAGCCTCGTGGGAAAGCCTCGTGGGAAAGCCTCGAGGGAAAGCCACAGATCCCTTGATCCACGCGAAGGGAAGCGTGACACTGCTGCTACAGCTCGGGAGGAAAGCGCACGTGCATGCCCCCACTCGAGACGAGGACTGACTCCCCTGGGGAGACTCCAGAAGTACCCAAGATCCATGTCAGCACTGGAGAGGAATCTCAGGTTCCGGCACCGACTCCACACAAGGTCTTAGGCCCCAGCATCGACGGGAGAGGAATCCCGAGAGGCCCCCGAGCAACTCGCATGGGGACTGGCCTTTCCTGAGGCCACCAGAGCGGGTCCCTGAGGTCCCCGTCGAAAGTCGAGAGCACCTGCCGCAACTCGAGAAAATCCAGGAGGTTCTCCCCTCCAGGCGAGATGAGGCCCATTTCCGCTGAGGCGTCTCGAGGCTAATCACACCTAACCTCTGGAACTTCCAAAGGGTCCTTCACACCCTTGCTGCAACTCAAGAAGTTCCCCGACATACCCGTCTCCACTCGAGAGGAAGCACGAGAGTCCCGCCCACATCCAGAGGAGCCCCGTTTCCACCTCCTAGCTCGAGAGGAGGGATCCCTTTCCCTGCGTGTTCGGGAAAGAAATTCCCGGCGTTCCCGTCGCATCTCAAGAGGAGGCGCTCTCCACAGGAAAGGCGAGAGGAACTCCAGGGTCGTGCCACCATTCCCAGAGTCCCCCAGATGTCTCAGTCCATTCCAGGGAAACCTGTTTTCCCTGCACTGCCTCGACTTTCAAGCCAGAGGATCGACTCACACACACGGTGGCACGTGGGACAGCCCTGTGGGAAAGCCTCAGTGGGGAAAGCCTTTTGGAAAGCCTCGAGGGAAAGCCACAGATCCCTTGATCCACGCGAAGGGAAGCGTGACACTGCTGCTACAGCTCGGGAGGAAAGGCGCACGTGCATGCCCCCAACTCGAGACGAGGACTGACTCCCTGGGGAGACTCCAGAAGTACCCAAAGATCCATGTCAGCACTGGAGAGGAATCCTCAGGTCCTGGCACCGACTCCACACAAGGTCTTAGGCCACCGGCATCGACGGGAGAGGAATCCCGAGAGCCCCCCGAGCAACTCGCATGGGAACTGGCCTTTCCTGAGCCACCAGAGCGGGTCCCTGAGGTCCCCGTCGTAAGTCGAGAGCAGCCTGACCACAACTCGAGAAAATCCAGGAGGTTCTCCCTCCAGGCGAGATGAGGCCCATTTCCGCTGAGGCGGTCTCGAGCTAATCACACCTAACCTCTGGAACTTCCAAAGGGTCCTTCACACCTTTGCTGCAACTCAAGAAGTTCCCTGACATACCCGTCTCCACTCGAGAGGAAGCACGAGAGTCCGCCCAACATCCAGAGGAGCCCCGTTTCCACCTCCTAGCTCGAGAGGAGGGATCCTTTCCCTGCGTGGTCGGAGAAAGAATTCCCGGCGTTCCTGGTCGCATCTCAAGAGGAGGCGCTCTCCACCAGGAAAGGCGAGAGGAACTCCAGGGTCGTGCCACCATTCCCAGAGTCCCCCAGATGTCTCAGTCCATTCCAGGGAAACCTTTTTTTCTCTGCACTGTTTTGACTTTCAAGCCGAGGATAGACTCACACCTCGGTGGCACGTGGGACAGCCCTGTGGGAAAGCCTCGTGGGAAGCCT
>NW_017216174.1:0-13375 GCF_001704415.2 Capra hircus
CTTTCCCAGACCAAGTAGGGAAAGGATCCCTCATCTCGAGCTACGAGCCGGAAACGGAGCTCCTCTGGATGTGGCCGGGACCCTCGTGCTTCTCTTGAGTGGAGACGGGTATGTCGGGGAACTTCTTGAGTTGCAGCATGACTGTGAAAGACTCTTTAGAAGTTCCAGAGTTCACGTGTGATTAGCCTCGAGACACCCTCAGTGGAAACGGGCCTCATCTCACCTGCAGGGGAGAACCTCCTGGATTTTACCGAGTTGCGGCAGGTGCTCTCGACTTACGACGGGGACCTCATGGACCCGCTCTGGTGACCTCAGGAAAGGCCAGTCCCCATGCGAGTTGCTAGAGGTCCTGTCGCTATTCCTCTCCCGTCGATGCCAGGGCCTAAAGACCTTGTGTGGAGTCGGGGCTGGAACCTGAGGATTCCTCTCCAGGGCTGACATGCATCTTGGGGTATTTCTGGATTCTCACCAGGGGAGTCAGTTCTCGGTGTCGAGTAGGGGCATGCACGTGCGCTTTCCTGCCGTGCTGTAGCAGCAGTGTCACGCTTTCCGTCGCGTGGATTAAGGGATCTGTGGCTTTCCCTCGAGGCTTTCCCACGAGGCTTTCCACAGGGTTGTCACACGTACCACCGTGGTGTGAGTCGATCCTCGGCGTGAAAGTCGAAGCAGTGCAGGGAAAACAGGATCCTCTGGAATGGACTGAGACATCTGGGGGACTCTTGGAATGGTGGCACGACCATGAGTTCCTCTCGCCTTCCTGTGCAGCGCGCCTCCCTTGAGATGCGTCGAAACGTCGGGAATTCTTTCCCGAGGAAGCAGGGAAGGATCCCTCATCTCGAGCTTGGAGGCGGAAACCGGAGCTCCTCTGGCGGTGGCCCGGACCCTCGTGCTTCCTCTGGAGTGGAGACGGGTATGTCGGGGAACTTCTTGAGTTTTAGCAAGGGTGTTTACGACACTTTGGAAGTTCCAGAGTTTAGGTGTGATTACTCTCGAGACGCCGCAGAGAAAAATGGGCCTCATCTCGACTGGAGCAGAGAACCTCCTGGATTTTCTCGAGTTGCGGCAGGTACTCTCGACATACGACCGTGACCTCAGGGACAGTGTAGCAGATGTGTCACGCTTCCCGTCGCGGGGATCAAGGGATCTGTGGCTTTCCCTCGAGGCTTCTCACAGGGCTGTCCCACATGCCACCATGGTGTGAGTGGATCCTCGGCGTGAAATTCGAGGCAGTGCTGGGAAAACGGGTTCCTCTGAAATGGACTGAGACATCTGGGGGACTCTTGAAATGGTGGCACGACCCTGGAGTTCCTCTTGCCTTTCCTATTGAGAACCCTTGCTCTTGAGATGCCATGGAAACGCCAAAAAATCTTTCCTGACTAAGCAGGATAGGATCCTTCATCTTGGAAACGGGGTTCCTCTGAATGTGGCGGGACCCCCGTGCTTCCTCTTGTGTGGAGACGGGTATGTCGGGGAACTTCTTGAGTTGCAGCAAGGACCCTTTTTAATTTCCAGAGGTTAGGTGTGATGAGCCTCCAGACACCTCAGAGGAAATGGGCCTCATCCCGCCTGGAGGGGAGAACCTCCTGGATTTTACCCAGTTGCGGCAGGTGCTCTCGAGTTACGACGCGTCCTCAGGGACCCGCTCTGGTGGCCTCAGGAAAGTCCAGTCCCCATGTGAGTTACCAGGGGGCCTCTAGGGATTCCTCTCCCATCGATGCCGGTGCCTAAAGACCTTGTGTGGAGTCGGGGCCAGACCCTGAGGATGCCTCTCCAGTGCTGACATGGAATCTTTCCATACTTCTGGAGTCTCACCAGGGGAGTCAGTCCTCATCTCGTGTGGGGGCATGCACCTGCCATTTCCTCACGACCTGCAGCAGCAGTGTCACGCTTGCCGACGTGTGGATCAAGGGATCTGTCGCTTTCCATTGAGGCTTTCCCACGAGGCTTTCCAACAGGGCTGTACCACGTGCCACAGTGGTGTGAGTCGATCCTCGGTGTGAACGTCGAGGCAGTGCAGGGAAAACAGTTTCTTCTGGAATGGACTTAGACATCTGGGGGACTCTTGGAATGCTGGCAAGGCCCTGAAGTTCCTCTCGTCTTTCCTGTTGAGAGCGCCTCCTCTTGAGATGTGACGGGAAGGCCGGGAATTCTTTCCCGACGACGAAGGGAAAGGATCCCTCTTCTCGAGCTACGAGGCGGAAACGGGGCTCAGCTGGATATGGGCGGGACCCTCGTCCTTCCTCTCGAGTGGATATGGGTATGTCGGAGAACTTCTTGACTTGCAGCAAGGGTGTGAAGGACCCTTTGGAAGTTCCAGAGGTTAGGTGTGATAGCCTCGAGACGCCTCAGCGGAAATGGGCCTCATCTCGCCTGGATGGGAGAACCTCCTGGATTTTCTCGAGTTGCGGCAGGTGCTCTCGAGTTACGACGGAGACCTCAGGGACCCGCTCTGGTGACCTCAGGAAAGGCCAGTCCCCATGCGAGGTGCTAGGGGGCCTCTCAGTTTTCCTCTCCCGTCGATGCCGGGCCTAAGACCTTGTGTGGAGTCGGGACCGGACCTGAGGATTCCTCTGCAGTGCTGACATGGATCTTGGCGTACTTCTGGAGTCTCCCAAGCTTGCGTCAGTACTCGGCTCGAGTGGGGTCATGCACGTGCGCTTTCCTCCCGAGCGGTAGCAGCAGTGTCACGCTTCCCTTCTCGTGGATCAAGGAATCTGTGGCTCTCCCTGGAGTCTTTCCCATGAGGCTTTCCCACAGGGCTATTCCACTTGCCACCATGGTGTGAGTCGATCCTCGGCGTGAAAGTCGAACCAGTGCAGCGAAACAGGAACCTCCTTCCCCACAGTAGGGGATACACTGTCCCCTTCGGCGGGTATCTCCAAGGCACTCGCGCTGGGGGTTGCCCGCGGAGGTGCGGGCCTCAGGCTCCACGTGAGAAAAGCCCCAAATGGCATTAGCTGGCCAGTCCAGACGCTGGCCCTCAGGTCTCTGGCCGGAGCCTTGGGCTCCAGGCAACTCAAAGCCCTCGGGGGTGGCACTCTGGGACTGCTGTAGGGAAAGGATGCCAAGAGCACACGGAGGAGTTGGGGAGGGGCATGGGGGAAACGGAGGCCGAGGACAGTGAGGGATCTAGGTGGAGGCGCTGGAGAGAGCGTCTGGTGTCCCGGAATGCCTCGGAGGAGCCAGTGGGGGACAGTCGAGGACCAGGGACCTGTGGAATGTGAAAAGGAGGGAAATCTCAGAGCAAGGCAGGCTGGGAAAGGGGGCGTTGGTGGCCAATTCAAAGGGACCTAGGGGCGTTTTCCTGGGCGGTGAGTTCCCTTGGCACTGCTGAGGGCCCTGATTGATCCACTCGGGGTTGAACCCACCCCCCGCTGCGAGGGAGGGCCACAAACCAAAGCCCCCGAACTACCCGCCCACCCCAACGGGGATCTTGGCGGTCCAGGGCACAGCCGTGCCCGGGAAAAGCCCACTCGCTCCACGGGACTCCGTCCAGGGTCTCTGCTTGGATAGAGGCCAGGGGCGGCCCCCTCCATCTACCCACCCAAACCCTATTGACGTCAGTGGTGGCGGAGACGCCTCCCGTTCTCCAGAGTCCTAAGCTGCTGGGTCCCCGCCCACCTCGGCCAGCAGTCTGCAGCGTGCCCGTGTGCCTCTCCCACCATGGCTTGGTTCGGCTCCTCCAGCACCTCAAGCGGTACGTTTGCCCTCGGTCCCTGTGGTCGGATCACATCTCAGGGGATTTGCGGGTGGCCTGGGCAAGGGCTCTCGGCCAATGTGTTGACCCCCCTCCCACCCGAGAACGGCTGGGACCCATCGGCCAGGCCCGGGTTTCCGAGGCGTCAGGTGTGCCCAAATTCGGAGGGCGTGGCATCGTTCGTTCATCTTGCTCCTTTGGCACACACACGGCTTCTCCGTTCTCTTTTCTGGGAAGACAGTGTTGTTTCAGGGGGTGTGCTGCGGGGGGCGGGGGCCGGGGTTGCGGGGTGGTGGGAGCGGGTGCTGTGCTGGGATGAGGCCCTTTATCCTCACATCTTCATGTGGGAATGGGAGTCGGGGAGCTCTGTGGCCTTGCTGCCTTCAGTGGCTTCCTCTGCACAGGGGCCTAGTGGCTTCTGCCTTTTGTCAGGCGTTACGGGGTTTGGGCGTCGCTTTGGTGGCCTTGGCCTTTGCCTTGGCCTGGGCCTTGGCCTTGCCCTTGGCGTTGCCGGTTGCCCTTGCCTTGGTCTTGGGCTTGACCTTGCCCTGCCCTTGAACTTGAACTTGAACTTGACCTTGACCTTGAACTTGAACTTGAACTTGGGCTTGACCTTGACCTTGAACTTGAACTTGACCTTGACCTTGAACTTGAACTTCAACTTCAACTTGAACTTGACCTTGAACTTGAACTTGACTTGACTTTGAACTTGAACTTGAACTTGATTTTGAACTTGAACTTGAACTTGACCTTGAACTTGACTTTGAACTTGAACTTAATCTTGACCTTGACATTGAACTTGAACTTGACCTTGAACTTGAACTTGAACTTGACTTGAACTTCAACTTGAACTTGTCCTTGACCTTGAACTTCAACTTAAACTTGAACTTGACCTTGACCTTGAACTTCACTTTGAACTTGAACTTGAACTTGACCTTGACCTTGAACTTGACCCTTGAACTTGACCTTGACCTTGAACTTGAAGTTGACCTTGAACTTGAACTTCAACTTGATCTTGAGCTTGAACTTGAACTTGAACTTGACCTTGAACTTGAACTTGACCTTGAACTTGAACTTGACCTTGACCTTGACCAACAACGGGAGACCTCGAGATTTGCTCAGAGCACCGGAGGTCCAGAAGCAGGGCCCTGTATCTCCCCTTCCCTTTGTGATCATTGTAAAGACATTCCTAGCTGATAGCGGGAGTGCCCCTGAAGAAGCAAGCAGTGGGAGTGTGTTTGACACGACTGTGTGCCTTCCTGGCCTCAGCTCCACAAGGGGCCTTTCCTCTCGAAGTAGGCCCCATGTCCCCTTGGGGAGGGTGTCATGCCTCTTTTCTCCTCACTGCCAAAGGGTGGAGCCAAGCTTGCTCTGTCAGAGGTACAAAACAGCAATTGATTGGATTTTCAAGCTCTTGCTAGGCTGCACCCTTTCAGGGCCCACTTTTACTGAAACAGGTGCTCTGTGGCCCCTGGTTGGGTATGCAGGTTCACAAACAGGGTGAGATCCTGTCCAAGCCAAGAATTTTCCTGAAAGACCTAGGCTCACTAGAGCTCTCCTCCAGAGCAAAGGGGATAGAGGAGATGTATGGAGGGAGTCTTTGCCTTTCCCTGTGAGTGTGGGGCTACTCCCTACGGCCCCAAGCTCAGGGATAACTGCCTCTAAGAAAGGAATGGCAAGAAGCGCTATTCTTGGACGTTGGGACAGGGAGTTCGCAGCATGTGGGGAAAGAAAGACTTCTTCGGGGAAGAAGAGGCAACCACCGGGGGTGTGTTTGCAAGCCTCTATTTGGAAGGAACAGGTTTGCTTATACATCTCAAGACCTCCAGATCTGCTCAGAGGACTGAAGTTCCAGAGACAGGGCCATTTATCTCCCCTTCCCTTTGAGATCCTTGCAAAGACATTCCTAGCAGATCATGGGAGTGCCCATGAAGAAGCAAGCAGCGGGAGTGTGCTTGACATCACTGGCTGCCTACCTGGGCTCAGCTCCTCAAGGGGCCTTTCTCTCCTGGTAGGCCCTATGTCCCCTTTGGGAGAGGGTGGTGACCTCTTCCCTCCACACTGCCAAAGGGTGGAGGTGGAGCAAACTCGTTCTCTCCGAGGTAAAAAAAAAAAAACAAATTGGATGGATTTTTAAGCTCTTGCTATGCTGCACCCCTCCAGGACCCACTCGAGCAAAACAGGTGCCTGTGGCCCCTAGGTCGGGTATGCAGGTTCACACACTGGGTGGGATCCCGTCAAAGCCAAGAATTTTCCTGACAGACCTAGGCTCACTAGAGCTCTCCTCCAGAGGAAAGGGGACAGAAAAGACGTGTGTGTGGAGGTGGCTCTGCCTTTCCAGGTCCCAATCTCAGGGATAACTGCCCCTAAGAAAGGAACTGCTGCTGCTGCTGCTGCTAAGTTGCTTCAGTCGTGTTCGACTCTGTGCGACGCCATAGACGGTAGCCCACTAGGCTCCCCCGTCCCTGGGATTCTCCAGGCAAGAACAGTAAGTGGGTTGCCATTGCCTTCTCCAATGCATGAAAGTGAAAATGAAAGTGCAGGTCGCTCAGTCGCGTCTGACCCTCAGCGACCCCACGGACTGCAGCCTACCAGGCTTCTCCGTCCATAGGATTTTCTGAAAGGAACTGCAAGAAGCGCTTTTCCAGGAGGCTGGGAAAGGGAGTTCGCAGGATGTGGGGAAAGAGATCCTCCTTCGAGGAAGAATAGGCGGCCACTTGTTTTGTGTTGCAAACCTCTATTTGGAAGGAACAGGTTAGCTTATACAAAGGGAGACCTCCAGATCTGCTCAGAGGACCAAAGTTGCAGAGGCAGGTCGGTGTAATTTCCCTTCACTTTGCGATCCTTGCAAAGACATTCCTTGCTGATAGATGATTCAGCAAGGGCCTTTGAGACTGTTGTTTTCTTTCCTAGGTTCAAAGATTCCTTCAGTTCCTAATATAGATATCCTAGAAATTATCTGACATCCGTGAAAATCTGATATGTCCTGGTCAAATGCTGTCAGTTATAATTCCAGTTATCATATTAAAGCATTTCAAGTCGCAGCAGTGACCAGATTACATTGTCAATTTCTATTTAATCAGGTTTTAACCATGTCCTCTATGGTTTCACACTGATGCCTTTGCAGAAATACTGCTACTTCAAGATATATGGAATATACTTTTTTTAAGCTTACCGATAATTTGTTTGTTTGTTTGTTTGTCTTCTGGTAAGCTGGTACCAGATGGAATTTAGTCTCCTCTCTACGTTAAGAGAACAAAGTTTTCTTAGAATGCAATTTTTGATAACAGACTATGGATATCTTTACCTTTCATTGATTTATAATTGTTTTCATCATCTGTTTTTTTACTTCGGTAAAGTAAATAAGCCTTATTTAAGATTTTGGTACATGTAGGATGGACTAAGCTTTCCCCACTCTTGCAAGTTCCCTTAACCCTTCAGATTCTTCTCGTGGGACAAAGATCTCACTTTCCTCCAGAGGGACAATCCAAGCTTTTTATTAGTTGATCTGCCCCTGACATCAGAGTCCATTTGAGCACGAGTTGGCCTATAATTTAGGCATGAAACTATGACTACATAAAGAAAAGGTGACTTTATGATTCAGGGATGGCCATGATATGCCTTGCACTTCAGAGAAAATGGGTTAAAATGATTTTTTTTTTCTTCAAAACTGCACAGCCAGTTCTTTCAGCATATGCAATTGAAACATCTAGTCATTAGGTCAGTTTTCATTCCAATCCCAAAGAAAGGCAATGACAAAGAATATTCAAGCTGCTGCACAATTGCACTCATCTCACACACTAGTAAAGTAATGCTCAAAATTCTCCAAGTTCACATGAACTGTGAACTTCCAAATGTTCAAGAGGGATTTAAAACATGCAGAGAAACCAGAGATCAAACTGCCAACATCCACTGGATCATTGAAAAAGCAAGAGAGTTCCAGAAAAAAAGACATCTATTTCTGCTTTATTGACTATGCCAAAGCCTTTGACTGTGTGGATCACAATAAACTGGGAAAAATTCTGAAAGAGATGGGAATACCAGACCACCTGACCTGTCTCTTAAGAAACCTGTATGCAGGTCAGGAAGAAACAGTTCGAACTGGACATGGAACAACAGACTGGTTCTAACTAGGAAAAGGAATATGTCAAGGCTCTATATTGTCACCCTGCTTATTTAACTTATATGCAAACTACATCATGAGAAACACTGGGCTGGAGGAAGCACATGCTGGAATCCAGATTGCTGGGAGAAATATCAATAATCTCAGATATGCAGATGACACCACCCTTATGGCAGAAAGTGAAGAAGAACTAAAGAGTCTCCAGATGAAAGTGAAAGAGGAGACTGAAAAAGTTAGCTTAAAGCTCAGCATTCAGAAAACTAAAATCATTGCATCCAGTCTCATCACTTCATGGCAAATAGATGGGAAAACAGAGGTCAGGAGTTCCAGAGGTCAAGTGTGATTAGCCTCGAGACACCTCAGTGGAAACGGGCCTCATCTCGCCTGCAGGGGAGAACCTCCTGGATTTTACCGAGTTGCGGCAGGTGCTCTTGACTTACGACGGGGACCTCATGGACCCACTCTGGTGACCTCAGGAAAGGCCAGTCCCCATGCGAGTTGCTAGAGGGTCTGTCGCTGTTCCTCTCCCGTCGATGCCAGGGCCTAAGACCTTCTGTGGAGTCGGGGCCGGAACCTGAGGATTCCTCTCCAGGGCTGACATGCATCTTGGGGTATTTCTGGATTCTCCCCAGGGGAGTCAGTTCTCGTGTCGAGTAGGGGCATGCACGTGCGCTTTCCTCCCTTGCTGTAGCAGCAGTGTCACGCTTCCCGTCGCGTGGATCAAGGGATCTGTGGCTTTCCCTCGAGGCTGTCCCACGAGCTTTCCCACGAGGCTTTCCCACGAGCTTTCCCACGAGGCTTTCCCACGAGGCTTTCCCACAGGGCTGTCCCACGTGCCACCGTGGTGTGAGTCAATCCTCCTCTTGAAAGTCGAGGCAGTGCAGGGAAAACAGGTTTCCCTGGAATGGACTGAGATATCTGGGGGTCTCTGGGAATGGTGGCATGACCCTGGAAATCCTCTAGCCTTTCCTGTGGAGAGCGCCTCCGCTTGAGATGCGACGGGAACGCAGGGAATTCTATCCCGACCTCGCAGGGAAAGTATCCCTCCTCTCGAGCTAGGAGGTGGAAACGGGGCTCCTCAGGATGTGGGGGGAACTCTCGTGCTTCCTCTCGAGTGGAGACTGGTATGTCGGGGAACTTCTTGAGTTGCAGCAGGGTGTGAAGGACCTTCTGGAGTCTCTCCAGGGGAGTCAGTCCTCGTCTCGAGTGGGGGCATGCACGTGCGCTTTCCTCCCGAGCTGTAGCAGCAGTGGCGCTCTTCCCTTCGCGTGGATCAAGGGATCTGTGGCTTTCAATTGAGGCTTTCCCACGAGCCTTTCCCAGGAGGCTTTCTCACAGGGCTCTCCCACCTGCCACCGTGGTATGAGTCGATCCTCGGCTGGAAAGTCGAGGCAGTGCACGGAAAACAGGTTTCCCTGGAATGGACTGAGACATCTGGGGGACTCTGGGAATGGTGGCACGACCCTGGAGTTCCTCTCGCCTTTCCTGTGGAGAGCGCCTCCTCTTGAGATGCGACGGGAACGCGGGAATTCTTTCCCGACCACGCAGGGAAAGGATCCCTCCTCTCGAGCTAGAAGCCGGAAACGGGGCTACTCTGGATGTGGGCAGAACTCTCGTGCTTCCACTCGAGTGGAGACGGGTATGTCGGGGAACTTCTTGATTTGCAGCAAGGGTGTGGATGACTCTTTGGAAGTTCTAAAGGTTAGGTGTGATTAGCCTCGAGACGCCTCAGCGGAAATGGGCCTCATTTCGCCTAGACGGGGGAACCTCCTGGATTTTCTCGAGTTGCAGCAGGTGCTCTCGACTTATGTCGGGGACCTCAGGGACCTGCTCTGGGTGGCCTCAGGAAAGGCCAGTCCCCAAGCAAGTTGCTCGGGGGCCTCTAGAGATTCCTCTCCAGTCGATGCCGGGGCCTAAGATCTTGTGTGGAGTCGGTGCCAGAAACGGAGCATTCCTCTCCAGTGCTGACATGGATCTTGGGGTACTTCTGGAGTCTCCCCAGGGGAGTCAGTCCTCGTCTGGAAGTGGGGCATGCACGTGCGCTTTCATCCCGAGCTGTAGCAGCAGTGTCCCGCTTCCCTTCCCGTGGATCAAGGGATCTGTGGCTGTCCCTCGAGGCTTTCCCACGAAACTTTCCCACGAGGCTTTCCCACGAGGTTATCCCACAGGGCTGTCCCACGTGCCACCGTGGTGTGAGTTGATCCTCGACTTGAAAGTCGAGGCAGTGCAGGGAAATCAGGTTTCCCTGGAATGGACGGAGACATCTGGTGTCTCTGGGAATGATGGCAAGACCCTGGAGTTCCTCTCGCCCTTCCTGTGGAGAGCGCCTCCTCTTGAGATGCGACGGGAACGCCGGGAATTCTTTCCCGAACACGCAGCGAAAGGATGCCTCCTCTCGAGGTAGGAGGCGGAAACGGGTCTCCTTTGGATGTGGGCGGGACTCTCATGCTTCCTCTCGAGTGGAGACGGGTATGTCGGGGAACTTCTTGTGTTGCATCAAGGGTGTAAAGGACCCTTTGGAAGTTCCAGAGGTTAGGTGTGATTTGCCTGGAGACGCCTCAGCGGAAATGGGCCTCATCTCGCTGGAGGGGAGAACCTCCTGGATTTTCTCGATTTGCGGCAGGTGCTCTCGACTTTCCACGGGGACCTCAGGGACCCGCTCTGGTGGCCTCAGGAAAGGCCAGTCCCCATGCGAGTTGCTCAAGGGCCTCCCGGGATTCCGCACCCGTTGATGCCAGGGCATAAGACCTTGTGTGGAGTTAGCACCGGAACCTGAGGATTCCTCTCCAGTGCTGACATGGATCTTGGGGTACTTCTGGAGTCTCGCCAGGGGCGTCAGTCCTCGTCTTGAGTGGGGGCATGCACGTGCGCTTTCCTCCGGAGTTGTAGCGGCAGTGTCACCCTTCCTTCGCGTGGAACAAGGGATCTGTGGCTTTCCCTCGAGGCTTTCCCTTGAGGCTTTCCCACGAGGCTTTCCCACAGGGCTGACCCACGTGCCACCGTGGTGTGAGTCGATCCTCGGTATGAAAGTCGAGGCCAGTGCAGGGAAAGCAGGTTTCCCTGGAAAGGACTGAGACATCTGGGGGACTCTGGGAATGGTGGCATGACCGTGGAGTTCCTCTCGCCTTTCCTGTGGAGAGCGCCTCCTCTTGAGATGCGACGGGAACGCCGGGAATTCTTTCTCGAACACGCAGGGAAAGGGTCCCTCCTCTCGAGCTTGGAGTCGGAAACGGGGCTCCTTTGGATGCGGGCGAGATTCTCGTGCTTCCTCTCGATTGGAGACGGGTATGTCGGGGAACATCTTGAGTTGCAACAAGGGTGTGAAAGACCCTTTGGAAGTTCCAGCTATTAGATGTGATTAGCCTCCAGACCCCTCAGCGGAAATGGGCTTCATCTCGCCTGGAGGGGAGAACCTCCTGGATTTTCTCGAGTTGCGGCAGGTGCTCTCGAATTATAATGGGGACCTCAGGGACCCGCTCTGGTGGCCTCAGGAAAGGCCAGTCCCCATGCGAGTTGCTCAGGTGCCTCTCGGGATTCCTCTCCCGTCGATGCCGGTGCCTAAGACATTGTGTGGAGTCGGTGCCGGAACCTGAGGATTCCTCTCCAGTGCTGACATGGATCTTCGGGTACTTCTGGAGTCTCCCCAGGGGAGTCAGTCCTCGTTTCGAGTGGGGGCATGCACGTGCGCTTTCCTCCCGAGCTGTAGCAGCAGTGTCACACTTCCCTTCGCGTGGATCAAGGGATCTGTGGCTTTCCCTAGAGGCTTTCCCACGAGGCTTTCCCACAGGGCTGTCCCACGTGCCACCGTGGTGTGAGTCGATCCTCGGCTTGAAAGTCGAGGCAGTGCAGGGAAAACTGGTTTCCCTTGAATGGACTGAGACATCTGGGGGACTCTGGGAATGGTGGCACGACCCTGGAGTTCCTCTCGCCTTTCCTGTGGAGAGCGGCCTCCTCTTTGAGATGCGACCGGGAACGCCGGGAATTCTTTCCCGAACACGCAGGGAAAGGATCCCTCCTCTTGAGCTAGGAGCCGGCAACGGGGCTCCTCTGGATGAGGGCGGACCCTCGTGCTTCCTCTCCAGTGGAGACGGGTATGTCGGGGAACATCTTGAGTTGCAGCAAGGGTGTGAAGGACCCTTTGGAAGTCCCAGATGTTAGATGTGATTAGCCTTGGGACCCCTCAGCGGAAATGGGCCTCATCTCGCCTGGAGGGAAGAACCTCCTGGATATTTCTCGAGTTGCGGCAGGTGCTCTCGACATACGATGGGGACCTCAGGGACCCGCTCTGGTGGCTTCAGGAAAGGCCCAGTCCAGCATGCAAGTTGCTCGGGGGCCTCTCGGGATTCCTCTCCTGTCGATGCCGGGTCCTAAGATCTTGTGTGGAGTCGGTGCCGGAACCTGAGCATTCCTCTCCAGTGCTGACATGGAATCTTGCTGTACTTCTGGAGTCTCCCCAGGGGAGTCAGTCCTCGTCTCGAGTGGGGGCATGCACGTGCGCTTTCCTCCCGATATGTAGCAGCAGTGTCACGCTTCTCTTCGCGTGGATAAAGGGATCTGTGGCTTTTCCTCAACGCTTTCCAACGAGGCTTTCCCACGAGGCTTTCCCACAGGGCTGTCCCACGTGCCATATGGTGTGAGTGGATCCTCGGCTTAAAAGTCGAGGCAGTGCAGGGAAAACAGGTTTCCCTGGAATGGACTGAGACATCTGGGGACTCAGGGAATGGTGGCACGACCCTGGAGTTCTCTCGCCTTTCCTGTGGAGAGCGCCTCCTCTTGAGATGCGACGGGAACGCCGGGAATTCTTTCCCGACCACGCAGGGAAAGGATCCTCCTCTCGAGCTAGGAGGCGGAAACGGGCTCCTCTGGATGTGGGCGGACTCTCGTGCTTCCTCTCGAGTGGAGACGGGTATGTCGGGGAACTTCTTGAGTTGCAGCAAGGGTGTGAAGGACCCTTTGGAAGTTCCAGAGTTAGGTGTGATTAGCCTCGAGACGCCTCAGCGGAAATGGGCCTCATCTCGCCTGGAGGGGAGAACCTCCTGGATTTTCTCGAGTTGCGCAGGTGCTCTCGACTTACGACGGGGACCTCAGGGACCCGCTCTGGTGGCCTCAGGAAAGGCCAGTCCCCATGCGAGTTGCTCGGGGCCTCTCGGGATTCCTCTCCCGTCGATACTGGGCCTAAGATCTAGTGTGGATTCGGTGCCGGAACCTGAGGATTCCTCTCCAGTGCTGACATGGATCTTGGGGTACTTCTGGAGTCTCCCAGGGGAGTCAGTCCTCGTTCGAGTGGGGGCATGCACGTGCGCTTTCCTCCCGAGCTGTAGCAGCAGTGTCACGCTTCCCTTCGCGTGGATCAAGGGATCTGTGGCTTTCCCTCGAGGCTTTCCCACGAGGCTTTCCCTTTCCACAGGGCTGTCCCATGCCACCGTGGTGTGAGTCGATCCTCGGCTTGAAAGTCGAGGCAGTGCAGGGAAAACAGGTTTCCCTGGAATGGACTGAGACATCTGGGGACTCTGGGAATGGTGGCACGACCCTGGAGTTCCTCTCGCCTTTCCTGT
>NW_017216175.1:0-13375 GCF_001704415.2 Capra hircus
GTTCATTTCTGTGTGCACTGCTGCAGACTGTTCTCTGGATAAGCGTGAGCTCTCAGCTAGTGTCTCTATGTTGTGTGTGTTTATTGGCAAACACTGATCTGATATTTATCTGCATCTTGATTTGCTTTCATGTTAGATACAAATGGTTTTGAACACACTTGGATTTTCTTCATTCCCTCACAATATATTTACATGGATGCTTCCATTTTCTTTTTCAGAAGTGCTGCAGCACAATCTCGGTAAATTTTCTGACAACTCCCTCCAAAATGCCTTTTTGAAAGACTCTTTTTTGAGTGACTATAATATGCTCTGCCTTTTTGTTGGAATGTCATCTATGGGCTCGATCTTCCCCTGGGTGTATACACATTTCTCTCCAAATGTTGCGCTTGATTCTCCTCATTCAGTTCTGTCATTTTCTGTTTCCCACATCCCATTCTTTCTCTTTGTACTCCACCCCACTCTCCCTCAGAAACACTGGCTTGTTTTTTCTTCGGAGACTTCCCACAGTTTCACTAAGACGTGGTGAGATGAAGGGCATTTGACTAATAGCCACCTGGGTTATACCTTATATGTATTTCTAGAGACACCAAATCTTTGGGCACTGTCAGAAATGTCAAAGATCAGGACCAACATTTATGCAACTGATATTTTTTCCCCAAACCTGGAGCGATTACTTGTTTGGCAATTTTCACTATCTTTTGTCCTGTGAAAGATGAGTCCGTTTTGATGTCCTTCTTTGGTCAAATGTAGTCTTGAGTCTAAATCTTCTGCTGATATTGATCCTAGTCCCAAGCATTCCTTTCTTGTTTGCATGTGTGCTAAGTCACTTCAGTCATCTCTGATTCTTTGCAACCCCCTTGGACTATAACCTGCCAGCTCCTCTGTCCATGGGATTCTTCAGGCAAGAATATTGGAGTGGGGTGCCATGTCCTTCTCCAGGGGACCTTCCCAAACCTGGGATTTAACCTGAACTCCTGCATCACAGGTGGTCTCCTGCATGGCAGGCAAATAACTGAGCTACCAGGAAAGCCTCCAAAGGCTCACCAGTCAACAAACACTTCACATCATCCTGCTTTTTAAACTGTACCCTGACAAAGAAGGTCCACTGAATGATGAACGATGGACATTTTTTTGTCCCAGCAGTCCTATTCTACGTCCTCTCGTTGAGTCGCTATCTGTCTTTGCTAAGTTTGCTCCAGGAGTTGGAGATGGGGTGGGGAATGTAATACAACAATGCCCTGACTGCAGACGCTTCCCCTTTCCAACTCCCAAATAGTGTTTAATTTGACCTATGGAATCAGCTATAGTAGGGTTCAAATTGCTGCCCCCCTTTTTTTTTGGAGATTGGGCTGCGTTTTTGACAAAATATATTTTTCTTCTTTTTTCTTCAGACAAGATTAAACAGGAAAAAGGTGAGTCAAACAAATGTATTTGCATGTTCTTAACTGTTGTTTCATCTGTTCTTTGCACCTTAAAAAAGTTCTGTCATTTTCTGTAACCTAACTTCCATCTTTTCTCATTCTTCCCTTCTTTTACTTTACCACACACTTCCCCTGTGAAGATCAGCATCTTTTGAATTGCTTTTTTTTTCTTTTCCTTTGCTTGGATAAGACTGTATAGGACAAAGGCAAGTCAAAATTTTCTTTGCCTGTTCTTATTTGTTGTTTAACCTGTAACTTGCACTTTAAGAAAACAAAATTGTCCTTGTTTTGTTACCTACATTCCATCTTTTCCTATTCTTTCCTTTTGTATTTCACACCTATATTCTCTAAAACAACTGGCTTTTTAAACTGCGTTTCTCTTCTTTTTTTTCTCAGATAAGATTGCACAGGAAAAAGGTAAGTCAAAGTTTTTTTTTTTCACATATTCTTGTTGTTTCATCTATTCCTTGCACCTTAAAAAAAATTCTGTCATTTTATGTTGCATTTTAAATCCCATCTTTTGCCATTCTTTCCTTTTATACTCTGAACACGCCTCCCATATAAAGACTGACTTCTTTAGAACTGATTTTTTCTTTTCTTTTCTTGGACAAGATTACCCAGGAAAAGGCAAGTCAAATTGTTGTGTGCCTGTTCTTAGCTGGGGTTTCATCTGTAACTCTCTCCTTTGTCTTCAACTATCAATGATCTTCCTCCTCAACTCTCACATCCTTACTGTTACATGATTTCATCTTCCTCATTTAGTTTTCCAAGTGATGTCTGCCGTCTTCACATGTTGCTCAGTTTCCCTCATTCCTACCTCTTTCATTTGTCTTTGCCATGGAATCAATGTAGACAGTTCCGTACTGTCAGATAGACTTTATTGTTAACATGCCTAATAAGTTCAGCAGTTTTATAGTTTCTGATGCTAAGGTATTCTTCAAGAAGAACTCAGGTCATTTGCTTTAGAACGCTTCCTACTGGCATTAATACCGCAGTTCTCTTTCTTTCAAGATAGGGTATCCAATGCCTTCTGAAGCTAGCAAGTCAAATACTAAAAGTCTCAGTAATGTCAAAAGGAAATAATAACACTTAAAACGAGTCATCTTCTATGCTATTCCTGAGATATTTCTCAGTCAGTAAATTCTCTTCTTTATTTCTGTGTGCACTGCTGCAGACTGTTCTCTGGATAAGCGTGAGCTCTCAGCTAGTGTCTCTATGATTGTGTGTGTTTATTGGCAAACACTGATCTGATATTTATCTGCATCTTGATTTGCTTCATGTTAGATACAAATGGTTTTGAACACACTGGATTTTCTTCACGATTCCCTCACAATATATTTACATGGATGCTTCCATTTTCTTTTTCAGAAGTGCTGCAGCACAATCTCGGTAAATTTTCTGACAACTCCCTCCTCCAAAATGCCTGTTTGAAAGACTCTTTTTTGAGTGACTATAATATGCTCTGCCTTTTTATTGGTATGTCATGTATGGGCTTGATCTTCTCCTGGGTGTATACACGTTTCTCTCCAAATGTTGTGCTGGACTTCTCTTCATTAAGTTCTGTCATTTTCTGTTTCCCACATCCCATTCTTTCTCTTTGTACTCCACCCCACTCTCCCCTCAGAAACACTGGCTTGTTTTTTCTTCGGAGACTTCCCACAGTTTCACTAAGACGTGGTGAGATGAAGGGCATTTGACTAATAGCCACCTGGGTTATACCTTATATGTATTTCTAGAGACACCAAATCTTTGGGGCACTGTCAGAAATGTCAAAGATCAGGACCAACATTTATGCAACTGATATTTTTTCCCCAAACCTGGAGCGATTACTTGTTTGGCAATTTTCACTATCTTTTGTCCTGTGAAAGATGTCCGTTTTGATGTCCTTCTTTGGTCAAATGTAGTCTTGAGTCTAAATCTTCCACTGATATTGATCCTAGTCCCAAGCATTCCTTTCTTGTTTGCATGTGTGCTAAGTCACTTCAGTCATCTCTGATTCTTTGCAACCCCCTTGGACTATAACCTGCCAGCTCCTCTGTCCATGGGATTCTTCAGGCAAGAATATTGGAGTGGGGTGCCATGTCCTTCTCCAGGGGACCTTCCCAAACCTGGGATTTAACCTGAACTCCTGCATCACAGGTGGTCTCCTGCATGGCAGGCAAATAACTGAGCTACCAGGAAAGCCTCCAAAGGCTCACCAGTCAACAAACACTTCACATCATCCTGCTTTTTAAACTGTACCCTGACAAAGAAGGTCCACTGAATGATGAACGATGGACATTTTTTGTCCCAGCAGTCCTATTCTACGTCCTCTCGTTGAGTCGCTATCTGTCTTTGCTAAGTTTGCTCCAGGAGTTGGAGATGGGGGTGGGGGGATGTAATACAACAATGCCCCTGACTGCAGACGCTTCCCCTTTCCAACTCCCAAAATAGTGTTTAATTTGACCTATGGAATCAGCTATAGAAGGGTTCAAATTGCTGCCCCCCCTTTTTTTTTTTTGGAGATTGGGCTGCGTTTTGACAAAATATATTTTTCTTCTTTTTTCTTCAGACAAGATTAAACAGGAAAAAGGTGAGTCAAACAAATGTATTTGCATGTTCTTAACTGTTGTTTCATCTGTTCTTTGCACCTTAAAAAAGTTCTGTCATTTTCTGTAACCTAACTTCCATCTTTTCTCATTCTTCCCTTCTTTTACTTTACCACACACTTCCCCTGTGAAGATCAGCATCTTTTGAATTGCTTTTTTTTTCTTTTCCTTTGCTTGGATAAGACTGTATAGGACAAAGGCAAGTCAAAATTTTCTTTGCCTGTTCTTATTTGTTGTTTAACCTGTAACTTGCACTTTAAGAAAACAAAATTGTCCTTGTTTTGTTACCTACATTCCATCTTTTCCTATTCTTTCCTTTTGTATTTCACACCTATATTCTCTAAAACAACTGGCTTTTTAAACTGCGTTTCTCTTCTTTTTTTTCTCAGATAAGATTGCACAGGAAAAAGGTAAGTCAAAGTTTTTTTTTCACATATTCTTGGTTGTTTCATCTATTCCTTGCACCTTAAAAAAAATTCTGTCATTTTATGTTGCATTTTAAATCCCATCTTTTGCCATTCTTTCCTTTTATACTCTGAACACGCCTCCCATATAAAGACTGACTTCTTTAGAACTGATTTTTTCTTTTCTTTTCTTGGACAAGATTACCCAGGAAAAAGGCAAGTCAAATTGTTGTGTGCCTGTTCTTAGCTGGGGTTTCATCTGTAACTCTCTCCTTTGTCTTCAACTATCAATGATCTTCCTCCTCAACTCTCACATCCTTACTGTTACATGATTTCATCTTCCTCATTTAGTTTTCCAAGTGATGTCTGCCGTCTTCACATGTTGCTCAGTTTCCCTCATTCCTACCTCTTTCATTTGTCTTTGCCATGGAATCAATGTAGACAGTTCCGTACTGTCAGATAGACTTTATTGTTAACATGCCTAATAAGTTCAGCAGTTTTATAGTTTCTGATGCTAAGGTATTCTTCAAGAAGAACTCAGGTCATTTGCTTTAGAACGCTTCCTACTGGCATTAATACCACAGTTCTCTTTCTTTCAAGATAGGGTATCCAATGCCTTCTAAAGCTAGCAAGTCAAACACTAAAAGTCTCAGTAATGTCAAAAGGAAATAATAACACTTAAAACGAGTCATCTTCTATGCTATTCCTGAGATATTTCTCAGTCAGTAAATTCTCTTCTTTATTTCTGTGTGCACTGCTGCAGACTGTTCTCTGGATAAGTGTGAGCTCTCAGCTAGTGTCTCTATGATTGTGTGTGTTTATTGGCAAACACTGATCTGATATTTATCTGCATCTTGATTTGCTTCATGTTAGATACAAATGGTTTTGAACACACTGGATTTTCTTCACGATTCCCTCACAATATATTTACATGGATGCTTCCATTTTCTTTTTCAGAAGTGCTGCAGCACAATCTCGGTAAATTTTCTAACAACTCCCTCCTCCAAAATGCCTTTTTGAAAGACTCTTTTTTGAGTGACTATAATATGCTCTGCCTTTTTATTGGTATGTCATGTATGGGCTTGATCTTCTCCTGGGTGTATACACGTTTCTCTCCAAATGTTGTGCTGGACTTCTCTTCATTAAGTTCTGTCATTTTCTGTTTCCCACATCCCATTCTTTCTCTTTGTACTCCACCCCACTCTCCCCTCAGAAACACTGGCTTGTTTTTTCTTCGGAGACTTCCCACAGTTTCACTAAGACGTGGTGAGATGAAGGGCATTTGACTAATAGCCACCTGGGTTATACCTTATATGTATTTCTAGAGACACCAAATCTTTGGGGCACTGTCAGAAATGTCAAAGATCAGGACCAACATTTATGCAACTGATATTTTTTCCCCAAACCTGGAGCGATTACTTGTTTGGCAATTTTCACTATCTTTTGTCCTGTGAAAGATGAGTCCGTTTTGATGTCCTTCTTTGGTCAAATGTAGTCTTGAGTCTAAATCTTCTGCTGATATTGATCCTAGTCCCAAGCATTCCTTTCTTGTTTGCATGTGTGCCAAGTCACTTCAGTCATCTCTGATTCTTTGCAACCCCCTTGGACTATAACCTGCCAGCTCCTCTGTCCATGGGATTCTCCAGGCAAGAATACTGGAGTGGGTTGCCATTTCCTTGTCCAGGGGATCTTCCCAAACCAGGGAAGGATCCTGGATCTCCGGCATCACTGGCGGTCTCCTGCACGGCAGGCAAATAACTGAGCTACCAGGCAAGCCTCCAAAGGCTCACCAGTAAACAAACACTTCACATGACGGTGCCTGTTTGCACTGCACCCTGATAAAATGAAGGTCCACTGAGCGATGAATGATGGATATTGTTTGTCCTAGCAGTCCTAGTCCACATCCTCTCATTGATTCATTATGTGTCTTTGCTATATTTGCTCCAGGAGTTGACATGGGGGTGGTGGCATGTAATACAACAATGCCCTGAATGCAGGATGTCCTGTGGAGCATCACCTTTCCAGTTCCACAGTAGTGGTTCATTTGACCTATGGAGTAAACTATAGAAGGGTTTCAGATATCTGCCCTCTTGTTTTGACAATGGGCCAGCATTTTGATGAAATTTATTTCCCCTCTTCTTGTTATTCATAAATATTTTCTTCCCGCTTATCTTACTCAGATAAGATTAAACCAGAAAAAGGCAAGTGAAAAAAAGTTTTTGCATGTTCTTAATTATTGTTTCATCGTTTATTTGCACTTTAAGACAACGTTCTCTCATTTTCTGAAACCTAACTTCCATCTTTTCCCATTCGTTCCTTCTGTTACTTTACCACACACTTCCCCTGTAACGATCAGCCCCTTTTAATTTGTTTTTTCATTTTTTCTCCTCTCAGATAAGACTGCACAGGAAAAAGGCAAGTCAAAGGTTTTTTGCCTCTTCTTTTTTGCTATTTAAAATGGAATTTGCACTTGAAGAAAATGTTGTCGTTTTTTCTTTTACCTAAATTCCATCTGTCCCTATTCTTTTCTTCGGTACTTCACACCAATCTTCCCCTGAAACACTGGCTTCTTTTAACTGCTTTTCTTTTCCATTTCTTTCCCTCAGATAAAATTGCAGAGGAAAAAGGTAAGTCAAAGTTGTTTTTCACATATTCGTAGTTATTTCATCTACTCCTTGCACCTTAAAAAATTTTTTGTTACTTTATGTTACATTTTAACTCCCATCTTTTGCCATTCTTTACTTTTATACTCTGAACATGCTCCCTATAAAGATCAGCTTCATTAGAATTGATTTTTTCTTTTCTTTTCTCAGACAAGATTGCCCAGGAAAAAGGCAAATCAAATTACTGTGTGCCTGTTCTTAGTTGGGGTTTCATCTGTAACTCGCTCCTTTGTCTTCAACTATCAATGATCATCCTCCTCAGCTCTCACATCCCTACTATTACATGATTTCACCTTACTCACTTAGTTTTCCAAGTGATGTCTGCCATCTTCACATGTTGCTCAATTTCCCCATTGCTACCTCTTTCATTATTCTGTACCAAGGAATCGATGTAGACAGTTCCGTACCATCAGATAGACTTTATTATTAACCTACCTAATAAGTTCAGCAGTGTTAGAGTCTCTGAAGCTAAGGTATTCTTCAAGAAGAACTCAGGTCATTTGCTTTAGAACTCTTCCTACTGGCATTAATACCGCAGTTCTCTTTCTTTCAAGATAGGGTATCCAATGCCTTCTGAAGCTAGCAAGTCAAATACTAAAAGTCTCAGTAATGTCAAAAGGAAATAATAACACTTAAAACGCAGTCATCATATATGGTATTCCTAAGATATTTCTCACTCAGTAAATTCTCTTCTTTATTTCTGTGTGCACTGCTGCAGATGTTCTCGTGATAAGCGTGAGCTCTCAGCTAGTGTCTCTATGTTTGTGTGTGTTTATTGGCAAACAATGTTCTAATATTTATCGCATCTTGATTTGTTCATGTTAAATACAAATGGTTTGAACACACTGGATTTCTTCACGATTCCCTCACAATATATTTACATGGATGCTTCCATTTTCTTTTTCAGAAGTGCTGCAGCACAATCTCGGTAAATTTTCTGACAATCCCTCCTCAAAATGCCTTTTTGAAGACTCTTTTTTGAGTGACTATAATATGCTCTGCCTTTTTATTGGTATGTCATGTATGGCTTGATCTTCTCCTGGGTGTATACACGTTCTCTCCAAATGTTGTGCTGGACTTCTCTTCATTAAGTTCTGTCATTTTCTGTTTCCACATCCCATTCTTTCTCTTTGTACTCACCCCACTCTCCCTCAGAAACACTGGCTTGTTTTTTCTTCGGAGACTTCCACAGTTTCACTAAGACGTGGTGAGATGAAGGGCATTTGACTAATAGCCACCTGGTTATACTTATATGTATTTCTAGAGACACCAAATCTTTGGGCACTGTCAGAAATGTCAAAGATCAGGACCAACATTTATGCAACTGATATTTTTTCCCCAAACCTGGAGCGATTACTTGTTTGGCAATTTTCACTATCTTTTGTCCTGTGAAAGATGAGTCCGTTTTGATGTCCTTCTTTGTCAAATGTAGTCTTGAGTCTAAATTTCTGCTGATATTGATCCTAGTCCAAGCATTCCTTTCTTGTTTGCATGTGTGCCAAGTCACTTCAGTCATCTCTGATTCTTTGCAACCCCTTGGACATATAACCTGCCAGCTCCTCTGTCCATGGGATTCTCCAGGCAAGAATACTGGAGTGGGTTGCCATTTCTTGTCCAGGGGATCTTCCCAAACCAGGGAAGGATCTGGATCTCCGCATCACTGGCGTCTCCTGCACGGCAGGCAAATAACTGAGCTACAGCAAGCCTCCAAGGCTCACCAGTAACAAACACTTCACATGACGGTGCTGTTTGCACTGCACCTGATAAAATGAAGTCCACTGAGCGATGAATGATGGATATTGTTTGTCTAGCAGTCTAGTCCACATCCTCTCATTGATTCATTATGTGTCTTTGCTATATTTGCTCCAGGAGTTGACATGGGGTGGTGCATGTAATACAAATGCCCTGAATGCAGGATGTCTGTGGAGCATCACCTTTCCAGTTCCACAGTAGTGTTCATTTGACCTATGGAGTAAACTATAGAAGGGTTTCAGATATCTGCCCTCTTGTTTTGACAATGGCCAGCATTTTGATGAAATTTATTTCCCCTCTCTTGTTATTCATAAATATTTTCTTCCCGCTTATCTTACTCAGATAGATTAAACCAGAAAAAGGCAAGTGAAAAAAGTTTTTGCATGTTCTTAATTATTGTTTCATCGTTTATTTGCACTTTAAGACAACGTTCTCTCATTTTCTGAAACTAACTTCCATCTTTTCCCATTCGTTCCTTCTGTTACTTTACCACACACTTCCCTGTAACGATCAGCCCCTTTTAATTTGTTTTTTCATTTTTTCTCCTCTCAGATAAGACTGCACAGGAAAAAGGCAAGTCAAAGGTTTTTTGCCTCTTCTTTTTTGCTATTTAAAATGGAATTTGCACTTGAAGAAAATGTTGTCGTTTTTCTTTTACCTAAATTCCATCTGTCCCTATTCTTTTCTTCGGTACTTCACACCAATCTTCCCCTGAAACACTGGCTTCTTTTAACTGCTTTTCTTTTCCATTTCTTTCCCTCAGATAAAATTGCAGAGGAAAAAGGTAAGTCAAAGTTGTTTTTCACATATTCGTAGTTATTTCATCTACTCCTTGCACCTTAAAAAATTTTTTGTTACTTTATGTTACATTTTAACTCCCATCTTTTGCCATTCTTTACTTTTATACTCTGAACATGCTCCTATAAAGATCAGCTTCATTAGAATTGATTTTTTCTTTTCTTTTCTCAGACAAGATTGCCCAGGAAAAAGGCAAATCAAATTACTGTGTGCCTGTTCTTAGTTGGGTTTCATCTGTAACTCGCTCCTTTGTCTTCAACTATCAATGATCATCCTCCTCAGCTCTCACATCCTACTATTACATGATTTCACCTTACTCACTTAGTTTTCCAAGTGATGTCTGCCATCTTCACATGTTGCTCAATTTCCCCATTGCTACCTCTTTCATTATTCTGTACCAAGGAATCGATGTAGACAGTTCCGTACCATCAGATAGACTTTATTATTAACCTACCTAATAAGTTCAGCAGTGTTAGAGTCTCTGAGCTAAGTATTCTTCAAGAAGAACTCAGGTCATTTGCTTTAGAACTCTTCTACTGGCATTAATACCGCAGTTCTCTTCTTTCAAGATAGGTATCCAATGCCTTCTGAAGCTAGCAAGTCAAATACTAAAAGTCTCAGTAATGTCAAAAGGAAATAATAACACTTAAAACGCAGTCATCATATATGGTATTCCTAAGATATTTCTCACTCAGTAAATTCTCTTCTTTATTTCTGTGTGCACTGCTGCAGACTGTTCTCTGGATAAGCGTGAGCTCTCAGCTAGTGTCTCTATGTTTGTGTGTGTTTATTGCAAACAATGTTCTAATATTTATCTGCATCTTGATTTGTTTCATGTTAAATACAAATGGTTTTGAACACACTGGATTTTCTTCACGATTCCCTCACAATATATTTACATGGATGCTTCCATTTTCTTTTTCAGAAGTGCTGCAGCACAATCTCGGTAAATTTTCTAACAACTCCCTCCTCCAAATGCCTTTTGAAAGACTCTTTTTTGAGTGACTATAATATGCTCTGCCTTTTTATTGGTATGTCATGTATGGGCTTGATCTTCTCCTGGTGTATACACGTTTCTCTCCAATGTTGTGCTGGACTTCTCTTCATTAAGTTCTGTCATTTTCTGTTTCCCACATCCCATTCTTTCTCTTTGTACTCACCCCACTCTCCCTCAGAACACTGGCTTGTTTTTTCTTCGGAGACTTCCCACAGTTTCACTAAGACGTGGTGAGATGAAGGGCATTTGACTAATAGCCACCTGGGTTATACCTTATATGTATTTCTAGAGACACCAAATCTTTGGGCACTGTCAGAAATGTCAAAGATCAGGACCAACATTTATGCAACTGATATTTTTCCCCAAACCTGGAGCGATTACTTGTTTGGCAATTTTCACTATCTTTTGTCCTGTGAAAGATGAGTCCGTTTTGATGTCCTTCTTTGGTCAAATGTAGTCTTGAGTCTAAATCTTCTGCTGATATTGATCCTAGTCCCAAGCATTCCTTTCTTGTTTGCATGTGTGCCAAGTCACTTCAGTCATCTCTGATTCTTTGCAACCCCCTTGGACTATAACCTGCCAGCTCCTCTGTCCATGGGATTCTTCAGGCAAGAATATTGGAGTGGGGTGCCATGTCCTTCTCCAGGGGACCTTCCCAAACCTGGGATTTAACCTGAACTCCTGCATCACAGGTGGTCTCCTGCATGGCAGGCAAATAACTGAGCTACCAGGAAAGCCTCCAAAGGCTCACCAGTCAACAAACACTTCACATCATCCTGCTTTTTAAACTGTACCCTGACAAAGAAGGTCCACTGAATGATGAACGATGGACATTTTTTGTCCCAGCAGTCCTATTCTACGTCCTCTCGTTGAGTCGCTATCTGTCTTTGCTAAGTTTGCTCCAGGAGTTGGAGATGGGGGTGGGGGGATGTAATACAACAATGCCCCTGACTGCAGACGCTTCCCCTTTCCAACTCCCAAAATAGTGTTTAATTTGACCTATGGAATCAGCTATAGAAGGGTTCAAATTGCTGCCCCCCCCCTTTTTTTTTTTGGAGATTGGGCTGCGTTTTGACAAAATATATTTTTCTTCTTTTTTCTTCAGACAAGATTAAACAGGAAAAAGGTGAGTCAAACAAATGTATTTGCATGTTCTTAACTGTTGTTTCATCTGTTCTTTGCACCTTAAAAAAGTTCTGTCATTTTCTGTAACCTAACTTCCATCTTTTCTCATTCTTCCCTTCTTTTACTTTACCACACACTTCCCCTCTGAAGATCAGCATCTTTTGAATTGCTTTTTTTTTCTTTTCCTTTGCTTGGATAAGACTGTATAGGACAAAGGCAAGTCAAAATTTTCTTTGCCTGTTCTTATTTGTTGTTTAACCTGTAACTTGCACTTTAAGAAAACAAAATTGTCCTTGTTTTGTTACCTACATTCCATCTTTTCCTATTCTTTCCTTTTGTATTTCACACCTATATTCTCTAAAACAACTGGCTTTTTAAACTGCGTTTCTCTTCTTTTTTTTCTCAGATAAGATTGCACAGGAAAAAGGTAAGTCAAAGTTTTTTTTTCACATATTCTTGGTTGTTTCATCTATTCCTTGCACCTTAAAAAAAATTCTGTCATTTTATGTTGCATTTTAAATCCCATCTTTTGCCATTCTTTCCTTTTATACTCTGAACACGCCTCCCATATAAAGACTGACTTCTTTAGAACTGATTTTTTCTTTTCTTTTCTTGGACAAGATTACCAGGAAAAAGGCAAGTCAAATTGTTGTGTGCCTGTTCTTAGCTGGGGTTTCATCTGTAACTCTCTCCTTTGTCTTCAACTATCAATGATCTTCCTCCTCAACTCTCACATCCTTACTGTTACATGATTTCATCTTCCTCATTTAGTTTTCCAAGTGATGTCTGCCGTCTTCACATGTTGCTCAGTTTCCCTCATTCCTACCTCTTTCATTTGTCTTTGCCATGGAATCAATGTAGACAGTTCCGTACTGTCAGATAGACTTTATTGTTAACATGCCTAATAAGTTCAGCAGTTTTATAGTTTCTGATGCTAAGGTATTCTTCAAGAAGAACTCAGGTCATTTGCTTTAGAACGCTTCCTACTGGCATTAATACCACAGTTCTCTTTCTTTCAAGATAGGGTATCCAATGCCTTCTAAAGCTAGCAAGTCAAACACTAAAAGTCTCAGTAATGTCAAAAGGAAATAATAACACTTAAAACGAGTCATCTTCTATGCTATTCCTGAGATATTTCTCAGTCAGTAAATTCTCTTCTTTATTTCTGTGTGCACTGCTGCAGACTGTTCTCTGGATAAGTGTGAGCTCTCAGCTAGTGTCTCTATGATTGTGTGTGTTTATTGGCAAACACTGATCTGATATTTATCTGCATCTTGATTTGCTTCATGTTAGATACAAATGGTTTTGAACACACTGGATTTTCTTCACGATTCCCTCACAATATATTTACATGGATGCTTCCATTTTCTTTTTCAGAAGTGCTGCAGCACAATCTCAGTAAATTTTCTGACAACTCCCTCCTCCAAAATGCCTTTTGAAAGACTCTTTTTTGAGTGACTATAATATGCTCTGCCTTTTTATTGGTATGTCATGTATGGGCTTGATCTTCTCCTGGGTGTATACACGTTTCTCTCCAAATGTTGTGCTGGAACTTCTCTTCATTAAGTTCTGTCATTTTCTGTTTCCCACATCCCATTCTTTCTCTTTGTACTCCACCCACTCTCCC
>NW_017216176.1:0-13374 GCF_001704415.2 Capra hircus
TTCTCTCCAGTGCTGACATGGATCTTGGGGTACTTCTGGAGTCTCCCCAGGCAGTCAGTCCTCGTCTCGAGTGGGGCGATGCACGTGCCTTTCCTCCCGAGCTGTAGAGCAGTGTCAAGCTCCTTCGCGTGGATCAAGGGATCTGTGGCTTTCCCTCGAGCTTTCCCAAAGGCTTTCCACGAGGCTTCCACAGGGCTGTCCCACGTGCCACGTGGTGTGAGTCGATCCTCGGCTTGAAAGTCGAGGCAGTGCAGGGAAACAGGTTTCCCTGGAATGGACTGAGAATCTGGGGACTCTGGGAATGGTGGCACGACCCTGGAGTTCCTCTCGCCTTTCTGTGGAGAGCGCCTCCTCTTGAGATGCGACGGAAACGCCGGGAATTCTTCCCGACACGCAGGGAAAGGCATCCCTCCTCTCGAGCTAGGAGGCGGAAACGGGGCTCCTGGATGTGCAGGACTCTCGTGCTTCCTCTCCGAGTGGAGACGGATATGTCGGGGAACTTCTTGAGTTGCAGCAAGGGTGTGAAGGACCCTTTGGAAGTTCCAGAGGTAAGATGTGATTAGCCTCGAGATACCTCAGCGGAAATGGGACTCAGCTCGCCTGGAGGGGAGAACCTCGTGGATTTTATCGAGTTGCGGCAGGTGCTCTCGACTTACGACGGGGACCTCAGGACCCGCTCTGGTGGCTCAGGAAAGGCCAGTCCCTTGCGAATTGCTCGGGGCCTCTCGTGGCCTCTCGGGTTTCCTCTCCTATCAATGCTGGGGACTAAAACCTTCTGTGGAGTCAGTGGCCGAAACCTGAGGATTCCTCTCCAGGCTGACATGGATCTTGGGGTACTACTGGAGTCTCCCCAGGGGAGTAAGTCCTCGTCTCCAGTGGGGCATGCAAGTGCGCTTTCCTCCCTAGCTGTAGCAGCAGTGTCAGGCTTCCCTTCGCGCCTGGAGGGGAGAACCTCCTGGATTTTCTCAAGTTGCGGCAGGTGCTCTCGACTTAAGACGGGACCTCAGGGACCCGTTCTGGTGGCCTCAGGAAAGGCCAGTCCCCTTGCCAGTTGCTCGGGAGCTTCGCGGGATTCCTCTCCCGTCGACGCCAGGGCCTAAGACCTTGTGTGGAGTCGGTGCCGAAACCTGAGGATTCCTTTCCAGCGCTGACATGGATCTTGGGTACTTCTGCAGTCTCCCCAGGGGAGTCAGTCCGAGTCTCGAGTGGGGGCATGCACGGGCGCTTTCCTACCGAGCTATAGCAGCAGTGTAACCCTACCTTTCCCGTGGATCAAGGGATCTGTGGCTTTCCCTCGAGGCTTTCCCCGAGGCTTTCCCACGAGGCTTTCCCACAGGGCTGTCCCACGTGCCACCGTGGTGTGAGTTGATCCTCGCCTTGAAAGTCGAAGCAGTGCAGGGAAAACAGGTTTCCCTGGAATGGACGGAGGCATCCGGGAGACTCTGGGAATGTGGCACGACCCTGGAGTTCCTCTCGCCTTTCCTGTGGAGAGCGCCTCCTCTTGACATGCGACGGGAACGCCGGGAATTCTTTCCCAACCACGCAGGGAAAGGATCCCTCCTCTCGAGCTAGGAGGCGGAAACGGGGCTCCTCTGTATGTGGGCAGAACTCTCCTGCTTCCTCTCGAGTGGAGATGGGTATGTCGGGGAACTTCTTGAGTTGCAGCAAGGGTGTGAAGGACCCTTTGGAAGTTCCAGAGGTTAGGTGTGAATAGCCTCGAGACTCCTCAGCGGAAATGGGCCTCATCTCGCCTGGAGGGAGAACCTCCTGGATTTTCTCGAGTTGCGGCAGGTGCTCTCGGCTTACGACGGGGACCTCAGGGACCCGCTCTGGTTACCTCAGGAAAGGCCAGTCCCCATGCGAGTTGCTCGGGTGCCTCTGGGGATTCCTCTCCCGTCGATGCCGGGGCCTAAGACCTTGTGTGGAGTCGGTGACGGAAACTGAGGATTCCTCTCCAGTGCAGACATGGAACTTGGGGTACTTCTGGAGTCTCCCCAGTGGAGTCAGTCCTCGTCTCGAGTGGGGCGATGCACGTGCCCTTTCCTCCCGAGCTGTAGTAGCAGTGTCAAGCTTCCCTTCGCGTGGATCAAGGGATCTGTGGCTTTCCCTCAAGGCTTTCCCACAAGGCTTTCCCACGAGGCTTCCCCACAGGGCTGTCCCACGTGCCACCGTGGTGTGAGTTGATCCTCGGCTTGAAAGTCGAAGCAGTGCAGGGAAAACAGGTTTCCCTGGAATGGACTGAGACATCTGGGGTACTCAGGGAACGGTGGCACGACCCTGCAGTTCCTCTCGCCTTTCCTGTGGAGAGCGCCTCCCCTTGAGATGCGACCTGAACGTCGGGAATTCTTTCCCGAGCACCCAGGGAAAGGATCCCTCCTCTCGAGCTAGGAGGCCGAAACGGGGCTCCTCTGGATGTGGTGAGACTCTCGTCCTTCCTCTCGAGTTGAGACGGGTATGTCGGGGAACTTCTTGAGTTGCAGCAAGGGTGTGAAGGACCCTTTGGAAGTTCCAGAGGTTAGGTGTGATTAGCCTGGAGACGCCTCCGCGGAAATGGCCTCATCTCGCCTGGAGGGGAAAACCTCCTGGATTTTCTCGAGTTGAGGCAGGTGCTCTCGACTTATGACTGGGACCTCAAGGACCCGCTCTGGTGGCCTCAGGAAAGGCCAGTCCCCATGCGAGTTGTTCGGGGGTCTTTCGGGATTCCTCTCCCGTCGATGCTGGGGCCTAAGACCTTGTGTGGAGTCAGTGAAGGAACCTGAGGATTACTCTCCAGTGCCGACATGGATCTTGGGGTACTTTTGGAGTCTCACCAGGGTAGTCAGTTCTCGTCTCGAGTGGGGTCCTGCACGTGCGCTTTCCTCCCGAGCTGTAGCAGCAGTGTCGCGCTTCCCTTCGCGTGGATCAAGGGATCTGTGGCTTTCCCTCGAGCTTTCCCACTAGGCTTTCCCACGAGGCTTTCACACAGAGCTCTCCCACATGCCACCGTGGTGTGAGTCGATGCTCGGTTTGAAAGTCGAGGCAGTGCAGGGACAAAAGTATTCCCTGGAATGGACTGAGACATCTGGGGGACTCTGGGAATGGTGGCACGACCCTGGAGTTCCTCTTGCCTTTCCTGTGGAGAGCGCCTCCTCTTGAGATGCGACGGAAAAGCCGGCAATTCTTTCCCGAGCACACAGTGAAAGGATCCCTCCTCTCGAGCTAGGAGGCGGTAACGGGACTCCTCTGGATGTGGGCGGGATTCTCGAGCTTCCTCTCGAGTGGAGACGGTTATGTCGGGGAACTTCTTGAGTTGCAGCAAGGGTGTGAAGGACCCTTTGGAAGTTCCAGAGGTTAGGTGTGAATAGCCTCAAGACGCCTCAGCGGAAATGGGCCTCATCTCGCCTGGAGGGGAGAACCTCCTGGATTTTCTCGAGTTGCGGCGGGTGCTCTCGTCTTACGATGGGGACGACAGGGACCCTCTCTGGTGGCCTCAGGAAAGGCCAGTCCCCATGCTAGTTGCATGGGGGCCTCTCGGGATTCCTCTCCCGACGATGCTGGGGCCTAAGACCTTGTGTGGAGTCAGTGCCGGAACCTGAGGATTCCTCTGCAGTGCAGACATGGATCTTGGGGTACTTCTGGAGTCTCCCCAGGGGAGTCAGTCCTTGTCTCGACTGGGGGCATGCACGTGCGCTTTCCTCCTGAGCTGTAGCAGCAGTGTCGCGCTTCCCTTCGCATGGATCAAGGGATCTGTGGCTTTCCCACGAGGCTTTCCCACGACGCTTTCCCAAGAGGCTTTCCCCCAGGGCTGTCCCACGAGACACCGTGTTGTGAGTCGATCCTCGCCTTGAAAGTCGAGGAAGTGCAGGGAAAACAGGTTTCCCTGGAATGGACTGAGATATTTAGGGGACCCTGGGAATGGTGGCACGACCCTGGAGTTCCTCTCGCCTTTCCTGTGGAGAGCGCCTCCTCTTGAGATGCGACGGGAACGCCGGGAATTCTTTCCTGACCATGCAGGGAAAGGATCCCTCCTCTCGAGCTAGGAGGCGGAAACGTGGCTCCTCTTGATGTGGGCGGCACTTTCCTGCTTCCTCTCGAGTGGAGACGGGTATGTCGGGGTACTTCTTGAGTTGCAGCAAGGGTGTGAAGGACCCTTTGGAATTTCCAGAGGTAAGGTGTGATTAGCCTCGAGATACCTCAGCGGAAATGGGCCTCATGTCGCCTGGAGGGGAGAACCTCCTGGATTTTCTCGAGTTGCGGCAGGTGCTCTCGACTTACGACGGGGACCTCAGGGATCCACTCTGGTGGCCTCAGGAAAGGCCAGTCCCCATGCGAGTTGCTCGGGGGCCTCTCGGGATTCCTCTCCCGTCGATGCCGGGGCCTAAGACCTTGTGTGGAGTCAGTGCCGGAACCTGAGGATTCCTCTCCAGTGCTGACATGGATCTTCGGGGACTTCTGTAGTCTCCCCAGAGGCGTAAGTCCTCGTCTCGAGTGGGGGCATGCATGTGCGCTTTCCTCCCGAGCTGTAGCAGCCGTGTCACGCTTCCCTTTTCCTGGATCAAGGGATCTGTGGCTTTCCCTCTAGACTTTCCCATGAGGCTTTCCCACGATGCTTTCCCACACGGCTTTCCCACGTGCCACGGTGGTGTGAGTCGATCCTCGGCTTGAAAGTCGAGGCAGTGCAGGGAAACCAGGTTCCCTGGAATGGACTGAGACATCTGGGGGACTCTGGCAATGGTGGCACGAACCTGGAGTTCCTCTCGCTTTACCTCTGGAGAGCGCCTCCTCTTGAGATGCGACGGGAACGCCGCGAATTCTTTCCCCTCACGCAGGGAAAGGATCAAACCTCTCGAGTTAGGAGGCGGAAACGTGGCTCCTCTTGATGTGGGCGGCACTTTCCTACTTCCTCTCGAGTGGAGACGGGTATGTCGGGGAACTTCTTGAGTTGCAGCAAGGGTGTGAAGGACCCTTTGGAAGTTCCAGAGGTAAGGTGTGATTAGCCTCGAGATACCTCAGCGGAAATGGGCCTCATGTCGCTTGGAGGGGAGAACCTCCTGGATTTTCTCGAGTTGCGGCAGGTGCTCTTGACTTACGACGGGGACCTCAGGGACCCACTCTGGTGGCCTCAGGAAAGGCCAGTCCCCATGCGAGTTGCTCGGGGCCTCTCGGGATTCCTCTCCCGTCGATGCCGGGGCCTAAGACCTTGTGTGGAGTCAGTGCCGGAACCTCAGGATTCCTCTCCAGTGCCGACATGGATCTTCCGGGACTTCTGGAATCTCCACAGAGGCGTAAGTCCTCGTCTCGAGTGGGGGCATGCACGTGCGCTTTCCTCCCGAGCTTAGCAGCAGTGTCACGCTTCCCTTTTCGTGGATCAAAGGATCTGTGGCTTTCCATCTGGACTTTCCCATGAGGCTTTCCCACGAGGCTTTCCCACAGGGCTTTCCCACGTGCCACGGTGGTGTGAGTCTTTCCTCGGCTTTAAAATCGAGGCAGTGAAGGGAAAACAGTTTTCCCAGGAATGGACTGAGACATCTGGGGGACTCAGGGAATGGTGGCACGACCCTGGAGTTCCTCTCTCCTTTCCTGTGGAGAGCGCCTCCTCTTGAGATGCGACGGGAACGCCGGGAATTCTTTCCTGACCACGCAGGGAACGTATCCCCCCTCTCGAGCTAGCAGGCGTAAACGGGGCCACTCTGGATATGGGCGGGACTCTCGGATTCCTCTTGAGTGGACACGGGTATGTCGGGGAACTTCTTGAGTTGCAGCAAGGGTGTGAAGGACCCTTTGGAAGTTCCAGAGTTAAAGTGTGATTACCCCCTAGTTGCCTCAACGGAAATGGGCCTCATCTCGCCTGGAGGGGAGAACCTCCTGGATTTTCTCGAGATGCGGCAGGTGCTCTCGACTTACGACCGGGACCTCAGGGATCTGCTCTGGTGGCCTCAGGAAAGGCCAGTCCCCATGCGAGTTGCTCGGGGGCCTCTCGGGATTCCTCTCCCGTCGATGCTGGGGCCTAAGACCTTGTGCGGAGTCAGTGCCGGAACCTGAGGATTCCTTTCCAGTGCAAACATTGATCTTAGGGTACTTCTGGAGTCTCCCCAGGTCAGTCAGTCCTCGTCTCGAGAGGGGGCATGCACGTGCGCTTTCCTCCCGAGCTGCAGCAGCAGTGCCGTTCTTCCCTTCGCGTGGATCAAGGGATCTGTGTCTGTCCCTCGAGGCTTTCCCACGAGGCTTTCCCACAGGGCTGTCCCAGGTGCCACCGAGATGTGAGTCGATCTTCGGCTTGAAAGTCGCGGCAGTGCAGGGAAAACAGATTTCCCTGGAATTGACTGATACATCCAGGGGACTCTGGGAATGGTGGCACGACCCTGGAGTTCCTCTCGCCTTTCCTGTGGAGAGCACCTCCTCTTGAGATGCAACGGGAACGCCGGGAATTCTTTCCCGACCACGCTGGGAAAGGATCCCTCCCCTCGAGCTACGAGGCGGAAACGGGGCTCCTATGGATGTGGGCGGGACTCTCGTGCTTCCTCTCGAGTGGAGACGGGTACGTCGGGGAACTTCTTGAGTTGCAGCAAGGGTGAGAAGGACCCTTTGGAAGTTCCAGATGTTAGATGTGATTAGCCTCGAGACGCCACAGCGGAAATGGGCCTCATCTCGAATGGAGGGGAGAACCTCCTGGATTTCCTCGAGGTGCGGCAGGTGCTCTCGACTTACGACGGGGACCTCAGGGACCCGCTCTGGTGGCCTCAGGAAAGGCCAGTCCCCATGCGAGTTGCTCGGGGGCCTCTCGGGATTCCTCCCCCGTCGATGCCGGGGCCTAAGACCTTGTGTGGAGTCGGTGCCGGAACCTGAGGATTCCTCTCCAGTGCTGACATGGATCTTGGGGTACTTCTGGAGTCTCCCCATGGGGTCAGTCCTCGTCTCGAGTGGGGGCATGCACGTGCGCTTTCCTCCCGAGCTGTAGCAGCAGTGTCACTCTTCCCTACGCGTGGATCAAGGGATCTGTGTCTTTCCCTCGAGGCTTTCCCACGAGGCTTTCCCACGAGGCTTTCCCACAGGGCTGTCCAACGTGCCATCGCGGTGTGAGTCCATCCTCAGCTTGAAAGTCGACGCAGTGCAGGGAAAACAGGTTTCCCTGGAATGGACTGAAACATCTGGGGGACTCTGGGAATGGGGCCTGATACTGGAGTTCCTCTCGCCTTTCCTGTGGAGAGTGCCTACTCTTGAGATGAGACGGGAACGCTAGGAATTCTTTCCCGACCACGCAGGGAAAGGATGCCTCCTCTCGAGCTAGCAGGCGGAAACGGGGCCACTCTGGATATGGGCGGGACCCTCGGGTTTCTCTTGAGTGGAGACGGGTATGTCGGGGAACTTCTTGAGTTGCAGCAAGGGAGTGACGGACCCTTTGGAAGTTCCAGAGATAAGGTGTGATTAGCCTCGAGATACCTCAGCGGAAATAGGTCTCAGCTCGCCTGGAGGGGAGAACCTCCTGGATTTTCTCGAGTTGCGGCTGGTGCTCTCCACTTATGACGGGGAACTCAGGGACCCGGTGTGGTGGCCTCAGGAAAGGCCAGTCCCCAAGCGAGTTGCTCGGGGGCCTATCGGGATTCCTCTCCCGTCGATGCTGGGTCCAAAGACCTTGTGTGGACTCAGTGCCAGAAACTGAGAATTCCTCTCCAGTGCTGACATGGATCTTGGGGTACTTCTGGAGTCTCCCCAGGGCAGTCAGTCCTCGTCTCGAGTGGGGCATGCACGTGCGCTTTCCTCCCGAGCTGCAGCAGCAGTGTCGCGCTTCCCTTCGCGTGGATCATGGGATCTGTGTCTTTCCCTCGAGGCTTTCCCACGAGGCTTTCCCACAGGGCTGTCCCACGTGTCACCGTGGTGTGAGTGGATCCTCGGATTGAAAGTCGAGGCAGTGCAGGGAAAACAGGTTTCCCTGGAATGGACTGAGACATCCAGGGGACTTTGGGAATGGGGCTTGAGACTGGAGTTCCTCTCGCCTTTCCTGTGGAGAGCGCCTACACTTGAGATGAGACGGGAACGCTAGGAATACTTTCCCGACTTCGCAGGGAAAGGATACCTCCTCTCGAGCTATCAGGCGGAATCGGGGCCACTCTGGATATGGGCGGGACCCTTGGGATCCTCTTGAGTGGAGACGGGTATGTCTGGGAACTTCTTGAGTTGCAGCAAGGGTGTGAAGGACCCTTTGGAAGTTCCAGAGTTTAAGTGTGATTACCCCCTTGTTGCCTCAGAGGAAATGGGCCTCATCTCGCCTGGATTGGAGAACCTCCTGGATTTTCTCGAGTTGCGGCATGTGCTCTCGACTTACGATGGGGACTTCAGGGACCCGCTCTTGTGGCCTCAGGAAAGGCCAGTCCCCAAGCTAGTTGCTCTGGGGCCTCTCGGGATTCCTCTCCCGTCGATATCAGGGCCTAAGACCTTGGGTGGAGTCGGTGCCAGACCTGAGGTTTCCTCTCCAGTGCTGACATGGATCTTGGGGTACTTCTGGAGTCTCCCCAGTGGAGTCAGTCCTCGTCTCGAGTGGGGCGATGCACGTGCCCTTTCCTCCCGAGCTGTAGTAGCAGTGTCAAGCTTCCCTTCGCGTGGATCAAGGGATCTGTGGCTTTCCCTCAAGGCTTTCCCACAAGGCTTTCCCACGAGGCTTCCCCATAGGGCTGTCCCACGTGCCACCGTGGTGTGAGTTGATCCTCGGCTTGAAAGTCGAAGCAGTGCAGGGAAAACAGGTTTCCCTGGAATGGACTGAGACATCTGGGGTACTCAGGGAACGGTGGCACGACCCTGCAGTTCCTCTCGCCTTTCCTGTGGAGAGCGCCTCCCCTTGAGATGCGACCTGAACGTCGGGAATTCTTTCCCGAGCACCCAGGGAAAGGATCCCTCCTCTCGAGCTAGGAGGCCGAAACGGGGCTCCTCTGGATGTGGGTGAGACTCTCGTCCTTCCTCTCGAGTTGAGACGGGTATGTCGGGGAACTTCTTGAGTTGCAGCAAGGGTGTGAAGGACCCTTTGGAAGTTCCAGAGGTTAGGTGTGATTAGCCTGGAGACGCCTCAGCGGAAATGGCCTCATCTCGCCTGGAGGGGAAAACCTCCTGGATTTTCTCGAGTTGAGGCAGGTGCTCTCGACTTATGACTGGGACCTCAAGGACCCGCTCTGGTGGCCTCAGGAAAGGCCAGTCCCCATGCGAGTTGTTCGGGGGTCTTTCGGGATTCCTCTCCCGTCGATGCTGGGGCCTAAGACCTTGTGTGGAGTCAGTGAAGGAACCTGAGGATTACTCTCCAGTGCCGACATGGATCTTGGGGTACTTTTGGAGTCTCACCAGGGTAGTCAGTTCTCGTCTCGAGTGGGGTCCTGCACGTGCGCTTTCCTCCCGAGCTGTAGCAGCAGTGTCGCGCTTCCCTTCGCGTGGATCAAGGGATCTGTGGCTTTCCCTCGAGGCTTTCCCACTAGGCTTTCCCACGAGGCTTTCACACAGAGCTCTCCCACATGCCACCGTGGTGTGAGTCGATGCTCGGTTTGAAAGTCGAGGCAGTGCAGGGACAAAAGTATTCCCTGGAATGGACTGAGACATCTGGGGGACTCTGGGAATGGTGGCACGACCCTGGAGTTCCTCTTGCCTTTCCTGTGGAGAGCGCCTCCTCTTGAGATGCGACGGAAAAGCCGGCAATTCTTTCCCGAGCACGCAGTGAAAGGATCCCTCCTCTCGAGCTAGGAGGCGGTAACGGGACTCCTCTGGATGTGGGCGGGATTCTCGAGCTTCCTCTCGAGTGGAGACGGTTATGTCGGGGAACTTCTTGAGTTGCAGCAAGGGTGTGAAGTACCCTTTGGAAGTTCCAGAGGTTAGGTGTGAATAGCCTCAAGACGCCTCAGCGGAAATGGGCCTCATCTCGCCTGGAGGGGAGAACCTCCTGGATTTTCTCGAGTTGCGGCGGGTGCTCTCGTCTTACGATGGGGCGACAGGGACCCTCTCTGGTGGCCTCAGGAAAGGCCAGTCCCCATGCTAGTTGCATGGGGGCCTCTCGGGATTCCTCTCCCGTCGATGCTGGGGCCTAAGACCTTGTGTGGAGTCAGTGCCGGAACCTGAGGATTCCTCTGCAGTGCAGACATGGATCTTGGGGTACTTCTGGAGTCTCCCCAGGGAGTCAGTCCTTGTCTCGACTGGGGGCATGCACGTGCGCTTTCCTCCTGAGCTGTAGCAGCAGTGTCGCGCTTCCCTTCGCATGGATCAAGGGATCTGTGGCTTTCCCACGAGGCTTTCCCACGACGCTTTCCCAAGAGGCTTTCCCAAGAGGCTTTCCCCCAGGGCTGTCCCACGAGACACCGTGTTGTGAGTCGATCCTCGCCTTGAAAGTCGAGGAAGTGCAGGGAAAACAGGTTTCCCTGGAATGGACTGAGACATTTAGGGGACCCTGGGAATGGTGGCACGACCCTGGAGTTCCTCTCGCCTTTCCTGTGGAGAGCGCCTACTCTTGAGATGCGACGGGAACGCCGGGAATTCTTTCCTGACCATGCAGGGAAAGGATCCCTCCTCTCGAGCTAGGAGGCGGAAACGTGGCTCCTCTTGATGTGGGCGGCACTTTCCTGCTTCCTCTCGAGTGGAGACGGGTATGTCGGGGGTACTTCTTGAGTTGCAGCAAGGGTGTGAAGGACCCTTTGGAATTTCCAGAGGTAAGGTGTGATTAGCCTCGAGATACCTCAGCGGAAATGGGCCTCATGTCGCCTGGAGGGGAGAACCTCCTGGATTTTCTCGAGTTGCGGCAGGTGCTCTCGACTTACGACGGGGACCTCAGGGATCCACTCTGGTGGCCTCAAGAAAGGCCAGTCCCCATGCGAGTTGCTCGGGGGCCTCTCGGGATTCCTCTCCCGTCGATGCCGGGGCCTAAGACCTTGTGTGGAGTCAGTGCCGGAACCTGAGGATTCCTCTCCAGTGCTGACATGGATCTTCGGGGACTTCTGTAGTCTCCCCAGAGGCGTAAGTCCTCGTCTCGAGTGGGGCATGCATGTGCGCTTTCCTCCCGAGCTGTAGCAGCCGTGTCACGCTTCCCTTTTCGTGGATCAAGGGATCTGTGGCTTTCCCTCTAGACTTTCCCATGAGGCTTTCCCACGATGCTTTCCCACACGGCTTTCCCACGTGCCACGGTGGTGTGAGTCGATCCTCGGCTTGAAAGTCGAGGCAGTGCAGGGAAACCAGGTTCCTGGAATGGACTGGAGACATCTGGGGGACTCTGGCAATGGTGGCACGAACCTGGAGTTCCTCTCGCTTTACCTCTGGAGAGCGCCTCCTCTTGAGATGCGACGCGAACGCCGCGAATTCTTTCCCCTCACGCAGGGAAAGGATCAAACCTCTCGAGTTAGGAGGCGGAAACGTGGCTCCTCTTGATGTGGGCGGCACTTTCCTACTTCCTCTCGAGTGGAGACGGGTATGTCGGGGAACTTCTTGAGTTGCAGCAAGGGTGTGAAGGACCCTTTGGAAGTTCCAGAGGTAAGGTGTGATTAGCCTCGAGATACCTCAGCGGAAATGGCCTCATGTCGCTTGGAGGGGAAAACCTCCTGGATTTTCTCGAGTTGCGGCAGGTGCTCTCGACTTACGACGGGGACTCAGGGACCCACTCTGGTGGCCTCAGGAAAGGCCAGTCCCCATGCGAGTTGCTCGGGCCTCTCGGGATTCCTCTCCCGTCGATGCCGGGCCTAAGACCTTGTGTGGAGTCAGTGCCGGAACCTGAGGATTCCTCTCCAGTGCCGACATGGATCTTCCAGGACTTCTGGAATCTCCACAGAGGCGTAAGTCCTGTCTCGAGTGGGGCATGCATGTGCGCTTCCCTCCCGAGCTTAGCAGCAGTGTCACGCTTCCCTTTTCGTGGATCAAGGATCTGTGGCTTTCCATCTGGACTTTCCCATGAGGCTTTCCCACGAGGCTTTCCCACAGGGCTTTCCCACGTGCCACGGTGGTGTGAGTCGATCCTCGGCTTTAAAATCGAGGCAGTGAAGGGAAAACAGTTTTCCCAGGAATGGACTGAGACATCTGGGGGACTCAGGGAATGGTGCACGACCCTGGAGTTCCTCTCGCCTTTCCTGTGGAGCGCCTCTCTTGAGATGCGACGGGAACGCCGGAATTCTTTCCTGACCACGCAGGAACGTATCCCCCCTCTCGAGCTAGCAGGCGTAAACGGGCCACTCTGGATATGGGCGGACTCTCGATTCCTCTTGAGTGGACACGGGTATGTCGGGGAACTTCTTGAGTTGCAGCAAGGGTGTGAAGGACCCTTTGGAAGTTCCAGAGTTAAAGTGTGATTACCCTAGTTGCCTCAACGAAATGGGCCTCATCTCGCCTGAGGGGAGAACCTCCTGGATTTTCTCGAGATGCGCAGGTGCTCTCGACTTACGACCGGGACCTCAGGGATCTGCTCTGTGGCCTCAGGAAAGGCCAGTCCCCATGCGAGTTGCTCGGGCCTCTCGGGATTCCTCTCCCGTCGATGCTGGGGCCTAAGACCTTGTGTGGAGTCAGTGCCGGAACCTGAGATTCCTTTCCAGTGCAAACATTGATCTTAGGGTACTTCTGGTGTCTCCCCAGGTCAGTCATCCTCGTCTCGAGAGGGGCATGCACGTGCGCTTTCCTCCCGAGCTGCTAGCAGCAAGTGCCGTTCTTCCCTTCGCGTGATCAAGGATCTGTGTCTGTCCCTCGAGGCTTTCCACGAGGCTTTTCCCACAGGGCTGTCCCACGTGCACCGTGGTGTGAGTCGATCCTCGACTTGAAAGTCGAGGCAGTGCAGGGAAAACAGGTTTCCTGGAATGGACTGAGAATCTGGGGGACTCCTGGGAATGGTGAACGACCCTTGAGTTCCTCTCGCCTTTCCTGTGGAGAGCGCCCCTCTTGATATGTGACGGGATCGCGCGGGAATTCTTTTTCCGAACACGCAGGGAAAGGATCCCTCCTGTCGAGCTAGGAGGCGGAAACAGGGCTGCTCTGGATGTGGGCGGGACTCTCGTGTTTCCTCTCGAGTGGAGACGGGTATGTCAGGGAACTTCTTGAGTTGCAGCAAGGGTGTGAAGAGCCCTTTGGGAGGTCCAGAGGTTAGGTGTGATTAGCTTCGAGTCGCCTCTGGAAATGGGCGTCATCTCGTCTGGAGGGAAGAACCTCCTGGATTTTCTCGACTTGTGGCAGGTGCTCTTGACTTATGACGGGAACTCAGGGTCTCGCTCTGGTGGCCTCAGGAAGGCCAGTCCCCATGCGAGTTGCTCGGGGGCCTCTCGGGATTTCACTCCCATCGATGCAGGGGCCTAAGACCTTGTGTGAAGTCAGTGCTGGAACCTGAGGATTCCTATCCATTGCTGACATGGATTTGGGGTACTTCTGGAGTCTTCCCAGGGGAGTCAGTCCTCGTCTCGA